>NW_010332376.1:0-24038 GCF_000700745.2 Antrostomus carolinensis
CGCTCCCTGGGGGCCGTTTAAATCTCCCACGGTTGTCCTCAGCACCGCCCCCACCGTGTCGGCCCCGCTCCCGCGATTGGTTGCTCCTGGCGGGACTCAGTGTCACGTCCACAGCTTCCCCTCGCTCCAGGACCGCCTCCACCTCCGCCTCCTCTCAACGTGTGCTCATCCGCGGAACTTACCTTTGTTGCCGCTGTTGTGCTCGTTGCTGACCTGTACAGATATGTACACATATCTGTATGCACTAATGAGAAGTAAAAGGTGATTGCACTGAAAATCAGAGCCTTCATATGTGTTTGGATTCATGTTCAAGAAGATGACAAGCCTCATCCTTCTGCTGGGTACGGTAATAGCAAGATGGCACATTTCACTTGGTACCAGCTTGGATGGCTCAGCACCGTGAGAGGACCTCCATAAGTAACAGGGGTTGTAGGACAGGGATGGAGACCTCTTCTCCAGGCAAGAGTACCTGAGCCAATACTCCCTGCTTCTTGTGAAGACACTTTTCTACAAAGATAACTATTTCTTATGGGCAAGAGTTCACGTATTTTATCTGTTACTACTGTCTCTGATTATTAGTGCAGAACTCAACGAGGCAATGGAGTCTTATTTGTGGTACTAGACCACAAATTTGCCACAGGGAGCTCATTTGGGTCCCTGTTTCAGTTCAGCCATTCCTAACCACCAGTACTTTCCTCTGATGCTGCTAAAATTTGATCTGATCCAAGGCTTGCAAGTGTGTGATTTTTCTTAGAACGAAAATTGCGTAACTGCTTGAGTATTAAATCACAACTGTTGTATATTAAAGGATGCTGGTGTAATTTGTTGGACAGAAAGACCTTTCGAAGGTTCTCAAGCAGCCTTGGGTAGTTTTTTGAATTGGCAGGAAATATCTATGACACACTTGATCTTTTTTCTAAAATGAAAGAGGAGAGGCCAGATGTTGCCGACAGCCCCTTGAGGCAAATTTTGGTATGTAGAGTGGGTATCACTTTTACAATCATCTTTGGATCATGAGGTCACAGTTTGCCAGATGAAATCCTCAAAGGGATGGCATTTCCAGGGTTTTAGGATGTTTTACACAATTTGTGTATATTTCCAGTGGAACCCAAAGCCTACTATTGTAACCTCCTTAATTTTCTGCATCTTTTTTTTGTAGTTTGCAGCTTTCCCATGCTCAGTATTTATTCCCAGATCCAAAGTTTGACTCTGAAGACATAAGCACAGTGCTAATAATAAATATTTCTGTCATTTACGTTTTATGAGTAGCATCTGTAATTATATTACTCTCGCTGTAAATAACTTAAGCACTGATGCTTTTATGGTGGAAATGAATTCAGAAGAGTGAATAGTTCTGAATTAGTATCTTTCCTCTAAGAGAATATGACAGCATTGAAAACATGCAATTACCAGAAAGAACTATAGTGATTATAATGGTAATGACAGCCACTCTTATTAGAATAAAATAAAAGAAATTACAGATAAACCTACATTTTAAAATGAAGTTTTAGGCAGTGTGTTTTGCCTTCTACAGTTTGAAGGAAGAAAGTGCTTACAGACTGTTAGTCTGTTTGTTAACGATAGGTGGTGCAAAATATTTAGAACAGCAGTAAATCTTTCCTTATCTTTCACACAGGGGTATATAACTATTTCCAGAGAGGAAAAAGAAAAAAAAACTTAAGACAGCATTGAATTTTAAAATCTAAATTAATTTTGAGTAGAAAGCAAGTAGTTTTGCCTTCCTCACAGACACATACATGAGTTTGATGTCCTAATTCTGCTGACATCAACATCTGGAGGCAGAATCAATGCCTTATTGTGTACTGAATCAGGAATTTAATTTATCATAAAAATTACGTTTTCATTTTAACTCAGGGTTTTGAGTTGCTTACAACTTCCTTAAAACAGAGGCACATAAATCATACATCTTGACATCTATGGCAGGTGTCCTGTCTTTGCTCACAAATATTCAGTAATGTTACAAACAAAGCCTTTCCTAAAAGTATGAGACTTATGCAAGAACTCAGTAAGCCAAAGTAACTGTTATTAAACACTTCTGAAGAAACCATCAGACAGCCCTCATGCTTTTAAATTCGTATGTTCAAAAAATGTATGTCAGCATACTTTCAAAAAATTGTCTGAACCAATTTTCCTAAAGTTTTAAATGTAATGGATTCCAGGATGGCAATAAAAGTTTCAGAAAGCTGTGAGACTCAAGAAAGATAGTTGCAATCAAAATATCCATTCAAACTTCATCGCTGATTCTCTTACCATAAAGGAATGTTCATTTTTAGTGTGGAGTAAACATGGCTTCCTTGTTCAATTACTACATTTTTCCACAGTTGTTGAGTGAATGAAAGCTGCTGAATTGTGGATCATTTCGGTATGCAATTCTTAAAGCCAGAAAATATTAAGTATCTTGTGTGTAACTTGAAATTCTTTTCCAATCTCTCCAGTTTCTTCCAGCACAAAGGTTGGTAAGCAGTCGTTATGCTTGACTTTTAGAAAGCCATAGAAAATCTTGACAAAGAAACCAGCACAAGTCAGACTGGCTGGCAACTGTTTGCTGTTGTAGATTGTGTTTTTTGGAGAAACCAAAGACCAACTGTGTGATTTACATACTTCAGAAGATTTTTTCTGCAGAGCATTTACATTCAGTCCAAAACAAGGAGTTTCTCTTCATGCTCTTAATGAACAATTGGGTGCTGCTGTTCAAGATCACACTTCCCACAAAAGACTGCTACATACTAAACCCAGGTTTTTACTGCCCATCTGCAGTCACAGCTAGAGATAATTGAAAGGCACAGAAAATCTGAGAGTTAAATATTTGAGTTTTGCAATGTGCTTATTTCATTAAGTTCTTGAATGAAATACTTGGTCTCTCACTACAGCCCTGGGCAAGATTTAGAAACCTCACAGAGTAGCATTCAGAAAAAGCAACATGGTGAGTGAAATAATCACTAGAAAGTAAAAATTATGTCAATGGTGAGTCCTACAACACTGTATTACCTACTAACCAGCCCCAGATTCAATATGGAAACTCTGGATTTTAATTTCCTCCCCTTTTCTGCTTAAGCAAGCACCCCAACCATCAGGTGGCTGGTTCCAAGGCTGAAAGGAACTGGCAACATTGTCCTCTGAGGCTCCAGGTTTGTATCTGTGGGGCACACTAAGGATGCAACTAACCTGGAAAAAGCCAGCATTCCTCTTTATTACAAGGCTTTATAAACAGTAAATTTAAAACATCCATAAGAGACCTGAAACATTAATCTTTTTATTTCCATTCCTTATTTAGGTAAACTTTTAAAAATCACACCATCCTTAAAATGCACTGCACAGTAGAGTCAAGTGCATCTATTTGACTCCCAGGAACTCGGAGCACTTACATAACTCCCAGTTGGTATCAGCCTGTTAGGTGTGTCAGATGCCAGAAGATGCACCAAGTGCAGGGACAAAAACAAACTCAAAGATCTGTTCAAAACACAGAAACAAGAAATCCACAACTTTTCAGGTCCTATGTTCCATGCCCACATGCAAACATCACATACTGCCATAATGATTCAAAACCCTCATTCCACACAGCTTTGTGGTCTTCATCCAGTAACTTTTTCTCTGCCTGGAAAAAACAAAATTAAATAGGCTGATTGATAAAATTATAGGAATATAATTTATTAAACCAAATCACTGAACTGACCCAAATAATATTTTGTAGCAGGCTTAAAAAGCTTGACTTAAGATTTCACTTTGGAAAAAAAAGTACTTAAAATAATTTTCAGAGAAAATTAATTTTATTAATTTAATTAAATTACTGTTTAGGGGGTTTTTTTTCTTTCTTCATTTCTTCTTTTTCAAACTAGTATTAAATCACAGGTGGATAATAAATTTCCTACAAGTTGAAAAGTTACAAAATATTTTCAGATAACTGTAATGGGAGGTATTTGGAGGATTACGCTACAGGGCATTCATTAAGCATCTGAAATTTCTGATAGTCAGTCTCTTAAATACCTGGGTAATTCACTTAAGTCCAGACTTTTGTTTATCTAAAAATGTAATCTGCTACTTCTTGAAAGACATTTTTCTTTAAAAACTGTTATAAAATGAATGTTATATTTCATTTTTGCTAGCTTTTCAATATGATTGATGCAGACCTTAATGCATTAATTTTAGAACATGAATTCATATTCAAACAGATAGTCTTGTTAAGAAAAATGAACAATGCCAAATACACAACCGTGAAGATCTGAACTCCCCCTTTTTTCCCCCCTCTTGTCAAGAAAGAGTCCATGGAAATTATTAGTACTTTTGGTTTCTGAATATCTCATCTAAGAAAGTAGTTACAAAGTAACTAGAACTAGAACTAGAAAAAGCAGTCTGAGAAAAATTCAATAACTAGTTTAAAAATTGTGAAGCATCTATGACAGATTTCCCATCCTTTTAAAGAAATTTATATTGATTTACCTTGTGTATTCAAAATATTGAAAAACACAGCAAACATACTTCTCCTGCTCTATTGGACAGGCTGTACTGGACAGGTCTCAGTCTAATATTGGTATTTCCAGTTATAAACATGAGGCACGTGCACAACAATGCAAGTCCTACCTAAAGAGCAGTTAGGTAGAGACGTCTTATATTTGAGACAAGGACACTTAAACAGGTACTTAAACTTTCATAAGTACAAAATGGATTAAAATTGTGCTGACCCAGTCCCCCCATCACTCCCAAACCCAATCTGTGTCTTTTCAAGAGTTCCCACAACCTACCAGACCAGTATGGACTGTACCTGATTTAGCTGTAGGAAAATCATAAAATCACAGAATCATTTTGGTTGGAAAAGACCTTTAAGATCATCAAGTCCAACCATAAACCTAGCACTGCTAAGTCCATCTCTAAACCACGTTCTTAAGCACCACATGTACCCATCTTTTAAATAATTCCAGGGATGGTGACTCCACCACTTCCCTGGGTAACCTGTTTCAATGCTTGACAACCCTTTCAGTGAAGAATTTTTTCCTAATATCCAATCTAAACCTACTCTGGTGCAATTTGAGGCTCTTTCCTCTCGTCCTGTCACTTGTTATTTTGGGAAAAAAGATCAATACCCACCTTGCTACCCCCTCCTTTCAGGTAGTTGTAGAGAGTGATAAGGACTCCTGTCAGCCTCCTTTTCCCCAGATGATAAGGGCTCCTGTCAGCCTCCTTTTCCCCAGAATCAACAAATCCAGTTTCCTTGCAACAGCAAAATGCAAGGAAACATGCAACAGCAAAATGCAAGCAAAATGCTGTTGCAGGGAGGCACAGAGCTATAGCACATTGAAACAGCAGTTTGGAGGAGCTTGCCAACATTTGCCAACTAATAACTGTGGTATAATCAATACACTTACACTATTATTCACATCCTGCCTTCTTATCTTATCAGCAGATACAACAGCAACACAACATGCCTCCAAACAGGTGCTGTGAAGAGTCCCAGCACTGCAAAACACTGTTTCTGTGGAGCCCTGTAGACATCCATGCAGCAAGATGTGTATTCTCAACACTTGAGCTGGACTCCTGGTGGGTCCGTGATGCACAACTGAAGAATCATATTCTCATTGGGCCATGTCTAACTAACGTCAGTTGAGCTGGGGATCATACACCAGTTGAGGATCTGAACTGATGTGTTTGATAGGCAGCAAAGACTTGGCAAGCAGGCTGAAAGAAAAGCGTTTGTCCCTAACAAGTACTGTCATGAAACATTCTACTCTTGGAGCTATTGCTACCCTTCTTATGCATCTGGTAAAGTATCAGTGTTGCTGTACCTAGCCTCAGCTAAATTTAAGCTACGGGCTTGACTGCTATTGAACACAGACAAGATACCTGCCAGTTTTGTGTTAACAATATGCAAGAAACACTTTTTCCAGGAATCCAAAAGAAAATATTCTTCCAGGGTCATTAGAGAACAGGCCTGTGTCAAGAACTGGCTCTATTCAGAGTAGAGATCAAGATAGATAAATCAAGAGTTTTATCATGCTCCCTTCCTCGTCTGCACCAGTTTTATGCCAAACATTGCACTATCCCACCACCCAAGAGCTCAACAGAACATCTTGCCAAAAGCAGAAGAGTTCCCATTCAAGGATGTATCCTGTAGCAGCAGGACCTCAGAAGTCTGTAGTTAAGCATATCTTAAGAAGAAATACTTCAGAGTGTGATAGGACCAATATAACTGAACCAAATAGAATAGGAATAATATGGTGATTACATATCAAGTCTTAATATGACATAACTGAAAATCCACTTCTGATTTTTTTTTTTAGCTTGGAACTACCACTGAAGTTATTTAAAGTTGAAAAGTAATGTCCAATAGGATAAATTAATTTGAATTTCTCTTTCAGTTGACATCTTCAGCTTTAAAGCAACTGCTTTTTTTCCAACTTTCATTCCTGTCCTCCTGAATCTTCACCTTCTGCCTCTCCCCGCTGCATATTCCCACATAAAGTTACCCATTTGGAAACATTTCAGTGGAGCATCTTCCTTGCCACTTGCATTCCTTGAAAATTTGCTCTCAGTAAGAAGGATGGAATGACCAGCCAACCAAAATACAGAATATTAAAAAGGTCAAAGTACTATAGCAAAGTGGCACAAATCATTAAATATAATGGGCATTAAAATTCTGACACCTCTTTGTCATGACCAAAATTGTAACTAGAGTGAGAAATCATATGGAATTAGTTTCTTACTGATACGCTCTGAAGACTGTAATTTCATGGTGCCTGGATGTCATTTTCAGAACCTTCTGCCTCTTTGCAGTCTTGTAGGCATGCATTCAGCTATCATCTAGGGCACTTGAAATAAAAGCAAGAGAAAAGGAGAGATACATAAATGTTTTACTTGGAGCAAGAAGTCATGTCAGTTTTCAAAATTACAGTAATCTTTTAGTATTGTTTCTGATGAAGTCAGAAATCTTCAGGAGATACCTGATCTCTTCCTGTGGGATGTGCAGTATTGAGTCTCAAATGAGACTGCACTGAGTATGTTATGCTTTAGGAAAAAAGTAGATCTCAATCTTATGAGTTGATTTGCCTCGTGTTGCTTCCTTTCTGTTTAGCCCAACAGAGCAAATAGGACAGAGCAAAGTCAAAATCCAATTTATCACATTCAAAGGCATGATGTGAAGGACTCAAAAATTCTTTAACTGACAATATGAGAGCTGAAGTATTAAATGACCAGCAGTAAGTCTCTCACTTTTTGTTAAGGTAATGTCATTTTTAAGGATCGTTTGATTTAATTAAAGCACACAAGGAGGATTACTCTGCTAGCATGTTGTTGATTTAGGTGATCTCTGTTAACGCAGTTTATGAGTTCCAGTTCATTTGCTTTTTTTCCCTATACTCTGTTCTATGACTCTCTCTCATTTCATTTGCCTCATGCTCCTTGTGCTAAAGAGGTAAAGGACTGACATCAACAGGACTATCCCTAAATAGATGGATTGTTAAAGATTCTCAGCACTTCTCTACAACTTCACTTGTTGAGAACAAAAGGATGGAGGTGAGTCTGAGATTAAATTCATTTTCTCTAACCTCTTGGAAAGCAGCTGGGGCTTGAAGAAGTTGAATTTCTCCAGAAGAGTAACGAAGAGATCAGGTGTTAGCATTGGGTCTTAAAAATCCCAGAGCCTGAAAGACTTACAAACACAAAGAAAGCTGGAGTAGGAGAGAAGAACAGAAAGGATAAGAGGCAGAATATACTAGTTTAGGCGTACCACCCTGCTTGCACAACGATGCTGCTGCTGCATGGGAACCGGCTCACGTACAAATTGCCAGGAGCACAGACAGAGGAGGTCATGTACCTCTTCTCTAGTAGACATAATCTCCATTATTGTTGCAACAATAAGGCTACTGTAATGGAAGAGAGAAGGTACTTTGTCACTGCAAAAAGCAGAGGGAGAGGAAAGTCAGTGAACCAGTCAGAGAGGAAGCAGATAACATTATAGGTGTTTGGTTGCAGCAGCAGCAAGAGGAGAGTTTCTTTGTCTGTGCTGCAGTGTATCTGAGATACAGAGCTATTGCTTCTCTGTAGGGCAAAACCTTTGGATATTCAGTTACATTAGTGTCCTGGTTTTGCTAGGGTAGAGTTAATTCTCTTTCTTTTTTGTAATTAGAAGAGTAGTATTTTACTTTCAGTGTTTCAGTTCAGACTTATCATGAGAAGAATGTTGATAAAATACCAATGTTTTTAGTTACTGCAGCTCAAGGCCACAGTTTGTCTGTTTCACAGCTGCACTAGGACTGGGAGGGGGAAGCGCAGTGAGGAGCAAAACCCAAAACTGGCATCTGGTTGTGCCAATGAAATATTCCATATCATATCACGTCATGTCAGTATATTAACCAGGGATGACCGGAAGACGGGGCACTTCTCTCGGGGATCGCTCGGGCTCACTCTTCCGGGGTTTCGGTTCAGGACCATCTCGGCTCCAGGATCGTTAGCTGGCACAGGCCGGGCATTGGTCAGTGGGCGGTGAGCACTGTGTATCACTCATTTGTATAGTCTGTTATCACTGTTGTTATCATTATCATTTTCTTTCAATTAGTAAATAGTTTTTATCTCAACCTGTGAGTCTTTGCCCTTCTTTCCAAATTCTCTCCCCTGCTCCCTGGGTGAGGGGGGGTGGGGAGGGTGATAGAGCAGGCTGTGTTTGGCTGCAAGCTGCAAGCAAAAGGGTGAATCCACCCAAACCACCACAATTAGAACATATAGAAAGAGAGTATAAAAATAGTTTCAGTTTAGGGTGACTGCTGAATGAGGTGGGCAAGAAAATTCTTGTATTGTATAATAGATTTTGTTGTGAAATTGGACTTAATTTCAGTGAATATAAAATATTTATATGCTGAATGGAAGACCTGACACTTTAGTTCATATAGATTATTCAACCTATTCAACCTTTAAGTTAAGCAAAAACCAAAGTAAAAACTGACTTGATTTTGAGCACAGACAGATATATTACTTCCTTTGTGCATGTTAAATGCTTAGTTACCTCAAGATTTTCTTAAGAAACAGCCATGCTTTTCTACATCAAGATTTCCTTAGCTTTGGCAATTCTTGAGCACCTAATCTAAAAGATTAGCCCTCCTGTGGGGAAATTACACCAGAAAGTTTTAAAGGCACTGTACGACAGTGTCTAGTTCAGCAGACAGATGTAACACACTGCAAAGTAAACTGATGAAGACCTGGGATTTGTGCAAGTAATGCCGAGGCACATCTTCATCTTGGCTTTGGCTCAGCCCACTTAGAGTCTGGAAAAGTTACAGCCTAACAAGGCTGGTTCAAATCTGGTTACAGCCTGTACCTACGTGAGCTCAGCATTACTGAGCAAAGATTTCCTTTGTTTAGCAAACTCAGTAGAAATATGGTTATCTAAGTGAGTAGTTGTCGAAAAATATTTGAATATATTTATTTAAATAATTAATTTGAAGTCATTTGCTTCACATAGTGCCTGTAAAAGTAACATGTTACAGGAAAAGGGTATAAAGCTACTGGAGAATGTCCAGAAGAGGGCCACTAAATTGGTGAAGGGGCTAGAGGGGAAGTCATATGAGGAGGGTCTGAAGTTGCTTGGTTTGTTCAGCCTGGAGATGAGGAGACTGAGAGGTGGTCTCATCACGTTCTAGAACTTCCTCACAAGGGGAAGAGGAGGGGCAGGTGCTGATCTCTTCTCTCTGGTGACCAATGATAGGACCAGAGGAAATGGCAGGAAGATGTGCCAGAGGAGGTTTAGGCTGGACATTAGGAAAAAGTTCTTCACCCAGAGGGTGGTGGAGCAGTGGAATAGGCTCCCCAGGGAGGTAGTCATGGCACCAAGCCTGTCAATGTTCTCAGACACATGGTCTGAGTCTTGCCACTCTCTTGTGCTAGGACAAGAGTTGGACTTGACCATCCTTGTGGGTCCCTTCCAACTCACAACATTCTATGATTCTTCATTCTATGATAAAAAATGCCAAAACAGAGGGGTATTTTCACAATATTTTTAATCTGGTATCCATCTGGGACTATTCTCCAGCAGTACAGCTTATAGAAGCTCATGTTATACTCCATTATATCCCTCTGTTATTACACTTGAACAAACCACAACTCACTCATTTTATTTCTGACTATAACTGCTTTGTTCTAAAGGAGATTTTAAGAGTAAACCCATTACCGAATGTAATACTGCTCAATAGAGTCTATAGGTTGTTTATTAAAACCACATAAAAGTTGTAAACTACAATCACAAAAAAAAAGAAGCAAACCTTGTCTTTGCAATCCGGTGTCTCCTGATAACCATATCTCCCTCTTCTACCTTATTGCTAATTAAATTAATTAATTAAGGAAGTCTTTCCCCAAGTGGACTTCATTTAATATGCTGTAGATAATTAGCAGCTCTTGGAAATGGAGATGAGATTATTTCACTTTTTTTTTTTTTTTTTTTTTTTTTTTTTTTTTTTTTTTTTTTTTTTTGTGGCACAGAAAGTGCTCACAAACTTTGCAAAGACAGCAAGTGCTGGGGCTTCTGGTTTTGCACAACAATAGCAGCTCACAAACTGCCAACGGCTGCGGGCACACATGTCAGGCAGGGAGCTCTGCCACCATAAAATATACCTTTATGCTTTTCTTTCCAGTGGTGCCTGCTCATCAGTAATAGTACGGTGGTTTGACCCTGTCTGGACACCAGATGTCCACCAAAGCCGCTCTATCACTCCCTCTCCTTAACTGGACAGGGGAGAAAAAATATAATGAAAGGCTCATGTGTTGAGTTAAGGACAGAGAGAGATCACTCACCAGTTACCATCAAGGGCAAAACAGACTTGACTCAAAGAAATTAAATTTATTGCCAATCAAATCAGAGGAGGATAATGAGAAATAAAACCAAATCTTAAAACACCTCCCCCACCCCTCCCTGCTTCCCAGGTTTAACTTTTCTCCTGATTTTTTGACCTCCTCCTTGCCAACAGCACAGGGGGATGGGGAATGGGGGTTGAAATCAGTTCATCAAACATTGTTTCTGCTGTTCCTCCCTCCTCAAGTGGAGGACTCCTCGCATCCTTCCCCCACTCCAGCGTGGGGTCCCTCTCACGGGAGGCAGTCCTCCACAAACTTCTGCAGCCCGAGTCCTTCCCATGATTAACAGTTCTTCATGAGCTGCTTTAGCATGGGTCCTTTCCATGGGGTGCAGTCCTTCAGGAACAGACTGCTCCAGCACGGGTCCCCCCACGGGGTCACAAGTCCTGCCAGCAAACCTGCTCCAGCGTGGGCTCCTCTCTCCATGGGTCACAGTTCCTGACAGGAACTTCCTCCAGTGTGGGCTTCCCACGAGGTCACAGCCTCCTTCAGGCCTCCACCTGCTCCGGCATGGGGTCCTCCATGGGCTACAGGTGGTCACCTGCTCCACCATGGACCTCCATGGACTGCAGCGGGACAGCCTGCCTCACCATGGTCTTCACCACAAGCTGCAGGGGAATCTCTGCTCTGGTGCCTGGAGCACCTCCTCCCCCTCCTTCTTCACTGACCTTGGTGTCTGTGGAGTTCTTTCTCTCACACCTTCTCACTCCTCTCTCTCCCTGCAAAGTGTGCAGTTTGTTTTTTTTTTTTTCTCTTCCCCTTTTTTTCTTAATGATGTTATCACAGAGGCGTTCCTGATTGGCTTGGCTTTGTCCAGCGGCGGGTCTGTCTTGGATTCAGCTGGCACTGGCTGTGTCGGACATGGGGGAAGCTTCTGTCACCTTCTCACAGAAGCCACCTCTATGCCCCCTCCCCCTCACCGCAAAACCTGGCCACACAAACACAAATCAAAACTCAAGAAAGTGGGTATATATTTTTGAAAAAGTCAGAACTTGATTTTAAAAAGAAAAGCCATGACAGGAAAAAGCTAAATCATTTTTGCTTGAAAGCTGGTAGTGTTTAGGGTAAAAGGTATTCCCCACGCCTTTACCAAACGTTTTGAATACAGACTTACTTTTAAATGCTCAAATGTATTACTTTTATGTGATTAACTGAGATTATCTATTTCAAAATTGAAAAATAATAGTATTAGCTTCAATCAGTAAAGAAATTATATATTCACAACTATAAAATAAAAAAGCGTCTTGTTTATCAAACACTTATAACACTGAGGAGCACATTTTATTAGCAAAAGTATCCAGTGCTTATTATTCACAAATAACTACATTGAACTGATTTTTATCATTAAATCTGCAGTTCAAATTGTATTATTTATGTAGGTCATGCTGTATTGCTTCTGTTCTTTGATCGTCTGATTTATGTATTTTAAAAACATAAATTAAAGGTGGATTAAGTCTTTGTGTGAGTCACAGGAAAATAATATTTAAGTCTACAGCTTGCCCATGAGATATTTAATTTTAATACACTGAGATCAAAATTCATTGGAAAAATAATGATTTTCAAATAAAGAAACATTTAAAATTTGTTTACAAAATAAAAAAGTTATGCATTATACAACTTCTGTAATGTATCTACTAAAATGTTGCAGAAAGGTATAAAATAGACAAGGAAAACAGAGATTACATTAAAAATTATTTACTAGTTTAAAAATCAACATAAAGGTGTTGTATTAGAAGTTACGCCATGGGGAGCTGCTTCTTTTTTTTGTTTTGTTTTTTGTTTGTTTTTTTACCAACCACATGGGTTAACAAGTCAAATGCTGAAGTGCGATATAATGAAAAGACAGCTGCTAACACTACGAGAAGAAAAGTGGAAGTATGATACATAGACTATAATATTTGTGTCTAATAGTATAGGCAAGGCAGGAAAGGAAAGGAAAGGAAAGGAAAGGAAAGGAAAGGAAAGGAAAGGAAAGGAAAGGAAAGGAAAGGAAAGGAAAGGAAAGGAAAGGAAAGGAAAGGAAAGGAAAGGAAAGGAAAGGAAAGGAAAGGAAAGGAAAGGAAAGGAAAGGAAAGGAAAGGAAAGGAAAGGAAAGGAAAGGAAAGGAAAGGAAAGGAAAGGAAAGGAAAGGAAAGGAAAGGAAAGGAAAGGAAAGGAAAGGAAAGGAAAGGAAAGGAAAGGAAAGGAAAGGAAAGGAAAGGAAAGGAAAGGAAAGGAAAGGAAAGGAAAGGAAAGGAAAGGAAAGGAAAGGAAAGGAAAGGAAAGGAAAGGAAAGGAAAGGAAAGGAAAGGAAAGGAAAGGAAAGGAAAGGAAAGGAAAGGAAAGGAAAGGAAAGGAAAGGAAAGGAAAGGAAAGGAAAGGAAAGGAAAGGAAAGGAAAGGAAAGGAAAGGAAAGGAAAGGAAAGGAAAGGAAAGGAAAGGAAAGGAAAGGAAAGGAAAGGAAAGGAAAGGAAAGGAAAGGAAAGGAAAGGAAAGGAAAGGAAAGGAAAGGAAAGGAAAGGAAAGGAAAGGAAAGGAAAGGAAAGGAAAGGAAAGGAAAGGAAAGGAAAGGAAAGGAAAGGAAAGGAAAGGAAAGGAAAGGAAAGGAAAGGAAAGGAAAGGAAAGGAAAGGAAAGGAAAGGAAAGGAAAGGAAAGGAAAGGAAAGGAAAGGAAAGGAAAGGAAAGGAAAGGAAAGGAAAGGAAAGGAAAGGAAAGGAAAGGAAAGGAAAGGAAAGGAAAGGAAAGGAAAGGAAAGGAAAGGAAAGGAAAGGAAAGGAAAGGAAAGGAAAGGAAAGGAAAGGAAAGGAAAGGAAAGGAAAGGAAAGGAAAGGAAAGGAAAGGAAAGGAAAGGAAAGGAAAGGAAAGGAAAGGAAAGGAAAGGAAAGGAAAGGAAGAGTCAATATGATTAGGGACAATGAGATTTTTAGTGATCTAGACACATTTGTGTGAGCTGACCTGAACAGTCTTCCAAATTTAAATGAATAACAAAGAAATTCCTATTAAGAGTAAATGCAAATGCTATAGGGGTGATACTGCAGAAATAGAGATCTGTACAGGAATTAAACACAGGAGAATTGCTCACAGAATTAAGTGACCTGACACATTTTGAGAGAATAACCTTTAGTACAAATGACAAGGAAGGAAATTGAAAAAATATGTTTAATTATTTCTAAAGATATACTAGATGACAGATTTGTCTGCTAATATGGCAGAAAAATACAAATGTTATCCAATAATAATTAGAACAGCTTTGCATTTGTTAATGTATCATTAGATCAATTATTCTTTTTATAAAGTCCTTTATTTTCTAGAGACATATGCACACCGCACACATACTTGAGTATTGGACATAGAAGGAGGCAATGCCCAAGCAGCTGGTGAGGTATGCTTTCTATTGCTCAGTGTGCCATCATTGCTTTATCATCTACCTGTGACCTTTGCCTCTGCTTGCTAACATCTTCCTCAGAGTTGTTCTAGGACACCTGACACCCCAATACCTTCCAGCAGCTGCCAGTGTAAAAACCTCAAGTGTCAAAGGACTGCTTCTGCTTTTATTCAAACATGCTTCATCTTGCCTGCAAAAGATCAGGGTGGGGAATTCTTGATGCTAAAACACAGACAGATTATCCATGCTTAAATAAAGGAACTTTAAAAGCCTAACGTTTTAAAGGAACTATCAAGATGAAAACCTTTTGATTTTTTTTTAAATGCCATTTTAAAAAAGCAATTTCATGCTTTTGATAGATTACTGACTGCCCAAAGATATAAAATCCTCTACCCCGCAGCATAAAGGCAGTGCCAATTAGAGCTGGAAAAAAAGACACTGAGGTTGCCAAACAGTCTAACAATCATTTTTAAAAATCCAAGCTTTTCCCTTGGAATTTTTTAATGGAAAAAAAGCCTAGGAGAAGACGTACTTTTGGAGAATATAATACTTTACTTTTTTTTCCTGAAAAGGCCCAGAGGTCTGGTAACTAAGATCCATTTCTATGCATCTGCTGTGACTAAAAAGTCTTCACTTTGGAATGTCATTTATGGAGGTCATTAAATAATCACATTGATAATTAAAAGTATTCTGGGGTAGAATGAAAAAACTATCCCAACAAAAATGCCTACTGTTTCTGTTGGGGATTTTTGACACAGATGCTATCACCTTAATTCCCCTTTTTCATACCTGGGACTCAGAGAGAAACCCCATTCTATTTCCAGGTGATATTCACAGAATCATAGAATAGTTTGGTTTGGAAAGGAACTTTAACGGTCATCTAGTCCAACCTCCCTGCAGTAAGCAGAGACATCTTCAACTAGATCAGGTTGCTCAGAGCCCTGTCCAACCTGAACTTGAACATTTCCAGGGTTGAGGCATCTACCACCTCTCTGGGGAACCTAACCTGTTCCAATATTTCACCACCTTCATTGTAAAAAATTTCTTCCTTTAAAATTTTGTCCTATCATTCAACCTCTCTTTGTCTGGAGTGAGCTGAGCAGTTCCTCACTGCCCAGCCTGCCCCACCATTCCTCCCCAGACCCCAAACCCTCTCCTCTCATCCACAGTGGGAGCAGGGGACTCCGGCCGTAGCTCCCAGGGATATACTACACCCCTGGTCTACAACACCCACTGCATCTGCCACCAGGGAGTACTGCAGACTGAGGCAACAGTACCTACATGGAATAAAAAAACAAACAAACAAACAAACAAAAAAACAACAACAAAAAACAGAACAAACAAAACCCTGAGAAGCCTCACCAAGACACACAAAGCTAATCTCTGTCCAGACTGGGGATCAGGATTTCAAAGCCAGTCAAGAAAGGCAGTTGGTAAATAGTTCAGGCATTTCCCAAGCTCAAAAACGCTTAATAGGGATTTTATTTATTTTTTAAATGCGTTAAATACAAGAGAGAGAAGCTGGAGGATTCAGCGCTTTAGCAACAGGATTTGGATAATCTCACTTTAGGATCAGCAGTTTGGGTCTGACCATGGCCAATCTGATCACAGGTTATCAGTCTCTGCTGACTGACCATAAATCCACCCAGAAGTTTGTCATCTCAGTGCAGTAATTTCACGGATGTTAGTAACACTGGAATAATTTGGCAATATCAACAAAGACAGCAAGAACTAAATTGGTAAGGATCAAAAATTGAAACAGTCAGTCAAGCCTCAAAAATTCCCCTGGGGTGTGCTGAAATCTTCCTGCAGTACCCAGAGAAGAGGAAGAGACGATATTTTCTCAGGATTTCAGTGCCTGGTCTCAACTCCTTGCATTAAGATTCTCATCAACCATTCCAATTTTAGCACCTCCTATAGACATGAAACTCAGAATAAATATCTGAAAATCAGCACAACGGGGATCAAAATAATGTGTTGACTATTTAAAATATCAGACTTTTCTTCTATAAGAAGTGGCCTCGGGGAACTCTAACAATCAGCAGTAGTAAGACCAGGCACAACTGCTCTGAGCTTTCTTACATCCTGCCAGTATTTTATTTATAAATTATATGTGTATATATACGTATGTATGTGCATGCATATGCATTCACACTTAAGACAAAAACCTATTCTTCAAATTACATGAAGTTTGATGGTCAGCCACCACCAGTAGAAGTTCTGCGTGCCGCATCTCACGCATTGAGTAGAAATGAGCCCTATGAAAACCCAATACATTGACATGTAATTAGCATCACTAATTTTACATGCATTCAAGAGGAGTCAGAAGCTGTGAATTAACACGACAACTAATACTACATGAACTTTCCTACATCCCTATGTTTTTTCTCCAACTTCCAGTTTCTGACAACATGGAGCTATTGATTCTGCACGAGTCAGGATCTGCAAAGGTAAATCACCTAACTGGAACTGTGCTGAAATCACAGAAACCACCTTTTGGAAAAGTGTGTGACTGGGTCTCCTTTGAGCTAAGGCCACAGAGAAATCGAGATTAGATCTCTTACAGAATCATTAATTAATTGATTAAGTGGGTTTAAAGTTAGTTAAATTAACATTTCCCCCCCCCAGTCTGGCACTTTGCTGACACTATCTGTTTATCTAAGAATAAGGGTGCTTGTTTGAGTACTGTAATTGGTACAGTGAAAATTACTAGATAGAGTATACGTTTACCTCTCCCTACCATTATCAAAGAAAGAATAAGGAAATAAATGGTGTGGTTCTCTATTATATTTTCCTTATGGCTACATTTTTAAGCTAAACAGGTAAAAATGAACTAGTTAATTAATTCATGTTTGCTTACAGACTTTCCTCTCCAGAAGTATCCTGCTTATAGTTTAGTTGCAAAAAACTATTTCTTCAGAGAAGACAAGTTTTGCACTGTTAAAGGGAACTAAATTACATTTGAAGAAACTGTCTTGGTGAGGCAGGAGGGAAGTATCTTTTTTCCAGGTACCAGGCATAAAGGGTGTCCAAACTTTGAGTCTCTAGTGAAGTGTATCACCAAGGCAGGCGAGAGCAGAAAGCCAAGTTGAAGGGAGAAACCAAGGAGAAAACCAAATACTGTAATCTTCAGAAATTGCTTATGCATAGCTCTATGTTCGCATATATTTTACCTTCTTTAATTATTATTTCCTTGAGTTACTCAGTACGTGAACTACAGACACAGCTGAAGAAACCACTAGAATTATACTCTTTTTTTTCAGTTTAAGAAGTTTCATTATGGTCACAGAGATTTTTATAAAAATCCAACTTATCTCTATGACACACTGATTATTCCTCATGAATAAAATAATTATTCTGGCTCTCCAGCTTTTTCAGAACAGTAGGCTTTAGAAGAACTAATAACTTCATACAATCAATGTCTTTTGGGTTCTCTCAAAAAAAATTCAGAAACAAAACAAACCAAAAGACTATCCTACCTGTCAGGTAATTGAGAGGACTCTCTTTCTGCATTACCTTTGCATGCCTAGAGATCAGGAATTCGTGTCTCAAAACATATAAGGAACAAAATATGAAGAACAGAAAATAAAATAAAAGATAAATAAAACAAAATAAAACATGAGCTTTATCTTATTTATATTTTATTATACATCTTCCTTGGTTTTAAGTCAGAAGCCAAAGTTAAGTATCTCTGGGTAAAGCTGTAGCAAAGCTTTATCTTCTGTTTTAAGAGGCAACAACCCCTCTGCAAAATGAAATCCCTGTTCCCTCTTAAAACTATAGAAGATAGCTAAAGTCAAGATTAAGAAGGCTCTAAGATTTTACGAAGTAATTTTACTTTATATTGTCAGCCTAGTAAAATGCAAAGAACAGAAACAGAGACATACTAGGACATTAAGCCAGTGCTATATTATTTGAATCATAATTAAAAAATGTACAATATAATTCTCATCTGATAATTATGAAATTCTCTCAAGTAGATAAAAGGAATGTTTACCTAGCATATATATACTTATGCATATATAATAAAATCTTTTATAGTAAAAGAAATTTAATATTTGAAGTGTGGGACTATAGTATTTTCTAAGCGATCAGCAACATAAAGATGAGGGTTGCAGAAGGAGTGATGTACTTCACTTGTAAGAGAGAAGCAGCAATATGTTTATTGGTATGAAACTGATTTAACAAAGTTTTATGACAAATGTAACAGTGGTTTCACAAGATTCAGTGGCAAGGTACACTTGATTATATACTGCATAGAGGACAGGGTCAAACAAAACTGTCAGGGAGACTGTCCCGTTAAGTCATGAGGTTCAGAAAGGACACCCTTGCTTTCTAAACTCCTTCTCAGAGAGGAGTCTAGGTGCAGCTGGATCCAATCCCAGTTCCAGACTTGGTCAATGCTTTAAGTCTAAAGGATTATATATGAGCAATCAATCTTTTATATCACTTAGCTAAGATTTTCAAAGTTTAGCCTACTTCTAGTCATTTACTGAGAATCTGTTGCAGCAAGGAATCTCTCAACCTGAAAGAGTAACCTTGAGAGGCAACCCTACTCAAGGAGGGATCCTGGTGTGCAGCTCACTGCTGTGCAAGAGAGCTCCAAGGGCTCTTGGGCTGCTTGTTATTTATGGAGGTGATGATTAACTCATAGTAATATTTGCATATTGGACCACAGGTGCCAGTTTCTTCCCAATCTGGCTTGAGTTGGACATTGGGACATTGACTAGCACTGTGGTTAGGTGGGTCATTGCTCACATTAACCCTTAGCTATTGTGCTGTTATCTGTCTCCCTCAAACCCAGTTTGAGGAGGATGCAGACATCATGACCAGATGCATCCACAGGGCCAAGTTGGGAGGGGGTGGGGGGGTGGATGGAGCACACCATCACAATGAGCGATGTTATCTTGCTTTGAAGTGATTTAAAAGATGTAAAAAGTCACCATACAGCTGGAAATTTGCAAGTTTTGTAAGATGGTAGAAAACGGTAAATCTTTCTTGTAATAACAATCTTTCTATCTATGTCATGGAAAGCTATTGATTGCTGTTCAGTACATTGGAAGACAAAACACTTGGTAATAACTCACGAAGGTCATCGCCCAATAAAGTCAATGGTAAGAGTTGTGCTGATTTCCGATAGTGCTGGGCTGAGTCAACCAAGCATCAGATTTCACAACTCCTGCCTTTAAGAAACAGCCAAATTATCAGCTGGTGTAAATCAACTTGACTTCACTGAAGTCAAGAAGTTGTGTTGATTTAAAAGGAATCAGTGACATTTACATTACGTCCTTCAAGGATTGCTGTGGGGAATGACAGTCAGAAATAACTTTCAGCCTTTTGCTCAGTTGACAGGAGAGGAACCACAAATTCTTTTTTTTGTCCAGCCACTATCATAGGCACAAGTAAAATTACACCAAGCCTGTTGTCTGCACTTATAGAATCATAAAATGATATGGGTTGGAAGGAACCTTAAAGATCATCTAGTTCTAACCCCCCTGCCATCAGCAGGGACACCTTCCACTAGACCAGGTTGCTCAAAGCCTCATCCAGCCTGGCCTTAAACACTCCCAGAGAGGGGGTATCCACAACTTTCTTGGGCAACCTGTTCCAGGGTCTGACCACCCTCACAGTCAAGAATTTCTTCCTAAAATCTAATCTAAACCTGCCCTCTTTCAGCTTAAAGACATTTCCCCTTGTTTTGTCATTAATTGCCCTTATGAAAAGTCCCTCCCCAGCTTTCTTGTAGCCCCTTCAGGTACTGGAAGGCCACTATAAGATCTCCCCAGAGCCTTCTCTTTTCCAGGCTGAACAGCTCCAACTCTCTCAGCCTGTCCTCATAGGAGAGGTTCTCCAGCTCTTGAATCATCCTCATGGCCCTCTTCTGGACTCGTTCTAACTGGTCGATGTCTTTCTTGTGTTGGGGCTCCAGAACTGGATGCAGTACTCCACTTCCCCCTCTTCAGCATAGTTATGTTCCCTGCATTTCTTAATTTAATAATTTTGGAGATGCACTACTACAGAAGCCCAAGGAAGAGAAAGCAGGAGCCTCTCCTTCCACTTTGGAGCACTGCCTGGGCTGGGGGACAAGGTCCTTTGGTCCCATTCACACTTTCTGTAGGAGCACATGCCAGCAAACACACTGCTCCCAACTTTTTCCTTATCAGCGTGTCAGATGGGAAATGTTTTTCCAGGGGAAAATGAAGTTTATTTACTAGGTCTGTGCACTTAAGAATTTGGGAATCAGCTGTACTCCAAGCTTTGTGAACTGATGTCTGATCCAAATGTTTATTGAAGGCAAAAATATATCTGTTCAAGCCAGATCACATCAGATGGATTAACAAAATATTATCTCCAAATTGCTGCAATATTTTTTCATACCAATTTCACCTGTAACTAACTGGCACATTAAATAATCAGTTATCTAGCAAAATAAATGTCATTTCTCCACTCAGCTTCTTGTACCATGGAAAATAAAATTTTGCAACCCATTCAGAACAGCAAGTCATACCATTATGTTCCAAATCAAGAGTATTTTCTATAAGAATATATTATAACAAAATCCCTATGTAAAAGTCGTACTTGAAATAACAAACAAGTTTCATTTGTTTAACTCTAGCTAGCAACTCTGCTCTCTGTTTTCCATGTACAACTTTTAAGAGTCTTTGTATCTAGCCCCCATCCCATTACTCATGTACTTTCATGAACTTTATTTGACCAGCAATAGGCACAAAGAGTTTGTAAGACTACTGTCTTTTTCTTTCTCGAAACAATATTTTCAGACTGATTCTTTCTTGGAATCCTATATTCCCTGTATTCTTTAATTCATCAGTAGAACAGAAAATTTTGCATGATTTTTGAACATTGTTCAAGTTTTTGTAGCAAAGATGTTCATGCTTCATGCTTACAGCATTTGAAATCAGCTCAGCTAATGCTATTTAGACTTCAGGAAATATCATTTGGACTTTGAGAAATATTTTCTCCTGGATCCACTTTTTGTTCAAGAATGATAACGACAGACATAAAATTTCAAATTAATTTGTTTAATAATGCTTATATCATAAGTATCAGTGTGTAGGACAAGGCTTTTGCAATTCTGCATGGAGCTATTATTTAAAGATAAAAGCCATTTAAAATAATTTAAATGTAGTGCCAGAGAAGAAAAATAGGCTAAGACTGAATATTAATTTTACATTCCTGGCTTCCTATTGTCAGCTGGACACACTTTGCTATCACTTCTTTACCTCACCAAATACCTGCCTTTATTGAATCTCATTCATATCCCGTTCTAAGAAAGAAGGAATAGAAACAGTCCTCCTTTCCCTTTCTGCCTCTCCTCCTCAGTGGCTGGATAAAAGCATTGTGCTAAATTCAGATGAGCATAAGTTGTCTCTTTATTAGTTACATGACTTGATCCACTGCATACTTTTCTCTTAAATCAGTATGAAAATGAAGCAAAATAAGTGACTACTTATTAAAAAAATCCATTACCTATTGGGAGTACTATTTGCTAGAGCTGTTTATTTGATATTTGTTTATTTTTACTATGTATATTTACACACATATATTAATGTATGCATATACAGAGACAGGGAAAGCAAGCATATACGCATTGGTACCAACTCTACCCTGTATTTGCTCTCTTTTTGGTGTTTCTGTGCTTTTCCTCAGTCTAATACATGCCTCATACCTCTGCCATGTTAGATGTTACACAGATAAGTTATTGATATAACAACTTTCCCTTCATAAATAAAACATACAAGAGAAACTGTATGCTAAAAACAAAGTGACATCTATTTTTTCTTTTTTTTGTTTTTTCTTTTTTTTCTTTTTAAATTAATATAGCACCTTTCACTGGCATGTGATTGTTTAAAACATAGTCCGAGCAAACAACTAATATCACGTGAGAGCTGTTTGATTCCCCTCACAGTCACAGTAATTGAGTTTGTCATGGTTTAAAGCTGCAGCTGGCAGCTAAGACCACACAGTCACTCACCCACTCCTCCGGCTCTGGTGAAGTGGGGGAGAGAAACATAAGAAAAGAGCTTGTGGATTGAAATGAGGACAGGGAGGGCTCACTCACCAACTATGATCATGGACAAAGCAGACTCGACTTGGGGAAGAAAAATTCAATTTAATTTGTTACCAATAAATCAGAGTAGCACAATGAGACATAATAGCCATACCTTAAAACACCTTCCCCCACCCTCCCTTCTTCCTAGGCTCAAATTGTTTTACTCCCTATTTCTCTACCACCTCATTACCAGCAGCACAGAGTGGGGACAGGGAATGGGGGTTACAGTCAGTTCATCTGATGCCCCTTTCTCCTCAGGAATGTGACTCCTTACACTCTCCCCAACTCTGGCATGGGATCTCTCCCGTGGGCTAAAAGAGTTCAGAAACAAAGACATTAAATGTGGTCTTCTCACAGAGTCACGAAATTCTCTGGGAGCAGTCCCTGACTCCAGCATGGAGTACTCTATGGACTGGAAATTGGTCTCCGTTCTGGTGAACCTCCTCCCCCGGCTCTGGCATGAGCGTCTCTTGGGTCTTCTGCTCTGTACTGAGCCCTCCACATAGTCACAGATACTTTCAGACACAGCCTCTCACTCCAGGATGGAGTGCTCTATGGGCTACACGTGGCTATTCACTCCACCATTAACCTCCATGGGATGCAGAGGAAACGCTGCTCACTTCCTCCCCGTCTTTCCTCACTGACCTGAGTGTCTAGTTGTTTCTCTCACATCCCCTCTCCTCTCTCCTCAGGCTGTTGTCTTCTTTTTTTGTTGATGTTCCTGATCACTAACCAGACTGGTTCTCCCCTTCATAAATATGGATTCGCAGAGGCATTTCACCATCACTGATTGGCTCAGGGTCAGCTGAAGATGGGTCTGTCTTGGAGCCAGGGGAGCTTCTCGAAGCTTCTGACAGAAGACATCACTGTAGCTCCTTCCTCCATTATCAAAAACTGTGTGTGTGTGTCCCCTCCCAACAAACCCAACAAATTGAGGTCTCATTCCAACAGCACTGTTCAGACCAAGAGGCGTTGGCACCACAAATAAAATTTTCCTGATGGCTTCATTGAACAGTCAAAATAAATTCCCTTCCTACCCCTTGTCAGTTCTGCAGATGCTTGTTGAGGTATGGTTTGTGAATGAGTAGTAAATAAATACACAATAGATTTCTGAAAAGTGATAATAAATAATTCTTCCTGTTCCCTGCACTGTACTTACCCTGAAGATAAATGAAGGTCTGTGGTGTCAAGAGCTGTCAATCCATCTTCTGTAACTTTATGACTGCATCTCAGAGCCACACTATGCTGAGCCACATGCTTGAAAAGCCGACTTCGAAGAATATACGTGTGTGTCTAAGACACATCTGTTTGCACCAAACTTCATTAAAGGTCCTGTTTCACCAGGCATGATTTGCACTATGTCTACTTAATGATAGGTTTTGGCTACAGAAGATAGTGTCTATCTGCACAGAGCACAGCTGAGTTTGCTGAAGACATTTAAGGGGCGATCACAGAGCCCAGACACACAGGTGCAGCCCTCATCAGGAGAGACGCTCAGTGTTCAGTGCTCTGCTCAGTTCTCACAAGGCTTCTCCAAAAGCTGAGAAGAACGTGTGACAGAAAACCCCTACAGAGGAGCAAGAGGTTTGAGTGTAAACATTGCAATCCAAAACCTCATTTTGACTGTAAGTGGCCTTCCAATCTAGTAGGTACATAGTAATACAGCCCCAAATCACATGTACCACCTCTGATACATGTTATATTTTACATATTGCAGAAATGCTCTGTTATATATGCTGAGTAATAGGAGT
>NW_010332376.1:24081-33231 GCF_000700745.2 Antrostomus carolinensis
CTCTGTTCTTGTGTTTTGAACTACTCAGCTTTGTATCTCCTTTTCAAATATTGCAGAGAGAAATGCCAAATTCCATAATGTAAAACTAGCAGGTTTTTGTTGTACACTGCTGGATAACAAATTTAAAATGAAACCAATGGCTTCTCACTTTGAATGCATATTTATTTTACTGTCTTTTCTCTCATTGTCTTTTATCTGCCTTGTATCAGGTTTTCCCTGAAACAAAAAGTGTTATTTATATGAGTCTGAAAAATCATGAGGAAAAGCACAGGCAGAATATATACAAACAAGATTATGCACAGGTATATTTTTCTTTTTTTTCTTTATCTTTCTACATAACTACTTCTTGAAACTTTATATCTAACTATGAAAAAGATCATGATTTCTCAATCTGTTATATCTGCTTTTATTCACTACCATTAAAGTTATTACACAGCCATGTGTCATTTCACTCTGGGAAACACTATTGAAAAAAAGCAAACCGTTCCAGGTTTACTATGGGAGCAGACAGTATGTGTTGCCATAGATTAGCATCAAATATAAAAATAGTAGCACCACCTATTGGCAAAATGCATAAACTGATGCACCGAATATCATACTAGCATTCATGCTGCTACTGGATTTGAAGTTATAAGCTATTATTTTTAGTCTGTTTCAGTTATTCAAAATGAACATATCTGTTAATATGGCCTTTTTATTTCTTTTAGAGTACATCTAAAATAGAATGGAAAAAGACTTGGTTTTAAACTGGGGAAGTAACTTAAATGTAACCCAGAAATTCTTAATGTCAGGGTCAAGTTTCCTTGAATATATCTAAAAGGTCTGAAACCCTTTCAGAGTTGTGGATTTTGTGTATTGACTAATGCCCTGATCCAGGAATTTTAGGCCTCAAATTCCCCTGGCAGAATCTTGACAAGTCCCTTTGATTTAATTGCACGACAAATGGGGGCAAAGATTAGTGTGGAGGGGAAGTATTCTAGTATTAGTGTGAAAAGACAAGATTTTCAAATATTTGTGCATATCAACAGCTATAGATATAAAATGCGACCTGTGAGGTACCCTTGGCTTGTAGTTACCATAAGATTCTGCTTATTACAAAGACAAATAGCTGCAGCCAAGAGATGGAATGGGAAATAAAAAAATCTTTAGTTTAGCTGAACATGAGAGGCTAGGAGTTGGGTGTGCAAGTTTAATTTTTATCCAGGTGGCACTTAAACAAACTATTCAAGTTAATCTATAAATTCTTTTACTGTCTTTTTTTGTTTTCCATACTTGGGTCGGGTTGCTCAGGACAATCCTAACTTAATAAAACAACTTATTTCTGAATATTTCTTTTTTATTATTATTTCTGTAGGATTGATTCTTATGGAATATCTATTATATTTCTTTTTTGCAAAGTGGTGTTATTTTGTTTTTTAAACAGCAATAGTATTTATCAAAGAAACTGGTTTCATCCATGCATTACCATTGACACAGCTATTTTCTTAAGCCTTCTCTTTCTCAAAAAAAATTGCTCCTGTTCATTGTTCCATTTCTTCTGAGGAAGAAAATTATGCTAATCCTGGTGGGTCAGATTCCCACAGGAAAAATCTCTGCCTGCTGAGTCTGTATATTGTCCTTTGGTTCTGCATTCCTGGATGTTTTACTGTTTTCTCCTACAGTGCTCAATTTTATTAAAAAAACCTGCTAGTTTTTCCCTAAGAGCAAAACTTCCCTGTGCTCAGGAGCATATTCATTTTCATTTTGTTTCAAAGGAACCTTGTGCTTTTGAAGTGTGCTAAAAGCCCTTGTATCTGCAACACATCACCAACAGGATGTGTTTGGTAGACAAAATCATGTCAAGTCCTGTACTACCCACCAGAGCTCTGGGCTGAAGACCTCTGGCTGGAAAGGGGATAGTTATTCTCCATGTTTGCAATCTCCCACATCTCAGGATTCATGCTTTCATGGCCTCACTTCCATGGAAAATGGTTTCATCTGCCATCAACATACATATCTCCAGTCTTTGCCTGTGATGATTTTAGTAGAAACAATGCCAAGAGCATTATCTTGTTCGTCTC
Organism: Antrostomus carolinensis; assembly: GCF_000700745.2. Taxonomy (NCBI): domain Eukaryota; kingdom Metazoa; phylum Chordata; class Aves; order Caprimulgiformes; family Caprimulgidae; genus Antrostomus; species Antrostomus carolinensis. Next base: position 26,142 of record NW_010332376.1, read on the forward strand.
CTCTGTGACACCTCGTGGCTAATCTGAACTGGACTAAGCACAGTGATTAAGGCTGCATTTACCACTAATTTATGTCTAAGCTTTAAGTTTTTTTTAACAGCACACATTTCTTCATAGTATTTTCTATAGGAAAGACTGTATTTACTTGTGAAAGGAACAATTAAATTTTATTTTTATTCTATAGGAATATGTTGGCCAAAGTAATTTATGTAGACTTCCTTGGCTTCATTACGCTGTTTCAGTAATGAAAACAGGGCCAGCCACAACTTCAGCTACAGGTTTGTAAATGCTTGCCGAGCAAAACAGTTGTACTACACCTAATGAATCTTGGTGAAGATGACACCTCTTTGCTAGTCAGAGCTACATATGTGCTACTTTTGTTAGATAAAATGAAAACCAGCCAAATAGACTGACAATGCTGCACCATTTTCTATGGGCCCCTGAAGACTTGTCACATGCTATATATTACCCTGGATTGAGCCAGAGTATTGTATTCCGTCATGTTATATATGAGTTCGATGGTATTTCACTTAAGCTACCTCCATACCACATGAAAACAGTATGTTGGAAATCTGTTAAGGATTTAGAGATTTCTGAGAGGCAGACATAACCCCAACGCCAGGTGGCAGAGAGCTGCAGTTAGATGGCTGCCACCATGTCATGGGACAGAGGAGGACAACCTCACCTGCCAGGCTCCTCTCACCAATACATTCAAACCTCCCAGGATCTACCCTTCAGTGAGTCAAAGATATTATGGCTGGATACATAGAATAGAAAGAGATTAGTATGTTGCTCAAGTTCACAGAAATGTCTTGGGGTAAAAGCCAAGAACAGAGTCAAGCAATCTTGACTCCTCATCATTTATTTCAATCACTAACCACAGTGTTTCACATATGTATGATTATTATGCCTGCATCCATAGCTCCTGAGCACTTGGTGCCTCTAAAATACATTACAGGCTTAATTCCTCCTGCAATTACATCAGTTTTAGATGTGTCACAATTGTCACTGGAACTACTCTTAACCTGTCCCTTTGTAACTAAGAAGAAAATCTAAGGTTTACAGCACTACTAGGGGGATGTATATTTTTAGTTCTACTAGTTTATTTAACTTCTGACTAATAAACAAAAGCAGATTGTGGATCCAAAAGAGTTACAGCAGGAGACAAGTGATTTATCCGTAGGGGGAACATTTATCATTATAAGATGTCTCGTATAGATTATTGTTGTGTGAGTTTCAGGTAGCTACACATTTTTTAAATCATTACTAAGTCATTCAAAATACGTAAACCTAACATAAAAAGTAATCTCATTGCATTTTTAGGGGAAATGAGGAAATTATTTGTTGGGTATACCCTTGGCATGCGATGCAAACCATGCACTGATACAGTGGATTATGTATATTTCCTGAACTCGAGTAACATATGACTTATTAGAGCACATACTGTAGTGGATGAACTACTCCAAAATGTAAAAGCATCTATGTACCAATAGATTACATCCTCTACACTCACATTACCGAGTGATTATTGAATGCAATGGAAATCTTTCACAAAAAAAAAAAAATTGGAGGCAGCCCTTCCTGAAATAAAGAGGAGGAATCCCTTGACCTGTGAATCTTAGGAACTGTACCAGTCTATACAGGTCTTAGGAAATATACTTTGGTCTGCCACCTCAGAGGAAGTGGGGATATTACTCCAAGTGGCAGCAAAGATGCAAAGATTATTGATGGGTTAGAAACAACAGTGAGTAGTCACCTAGGAAGGAAGATTATTCCCTCTCCAAAGAGTGGTGGGATCAGTAGCCCAACTGAAGTAATTAGAAGCCATTGTGCAGCAAAAAAACTATGATATTATTGCCATCATGGAAACATAGTAGGATGACTCATATAACTGGAGTGCTGCCATGGCTGGCTATAAACTCTTCAGGCAGGACAGGCTAGGAAGAAGAGGCAGTGGTGTAGCCTTCTATGTTAGAATGTTTTGATTGCCTTCAGCTCAATTATGGTGTTGATAGGGTTGAGTGTCTATGGGTAAAAATCAGCAGAATGTCCAATAAGGCAGGTATCATGGTAGGAGTCTGCTATAGACCGCCCAGCCAGGATGAAGAGACAGATGAGATATTCTACAAGGAGCTGGGAGAAGTCTTGTGATTGCTAGCCCTTGTTCCTGTTGGGGACTTCAATTTACCACAACTGCTGAAAGTATAACACAGCAAAAAGGAAACAGTCTAAGAGGTTCCTGGAGTGTGTGGAAGACAACTTCCTGACACAACTGGTGAGTGAACCAACTAGGGAAGGCACCCTGCTGGACCTGTTTTTTGCGAACAGAGAAGGCCTTGTGGGAGATGTGATGGTTGGAGGATGCCTGGGACACAGCGACCACAAAATGATAGAGTTGTCGATTCTTGGAGACATAAAGGAGGGCAGTCAGCAGAACTGCCACCTTGGACTTCCAGAGGGCAGACTTTGGACTGTTTAGAAGGCTGGTCAGTAAAGTCCCTTGGGAGGCAGTCCTAAAGGGCAAAGGAGCCCAAGAAGGCTGGATGCTCTTCAAAAAGAAAATCCTGGAGGCAAAAGAGAAGGGCATCCTCATGTGCCAAAAAGCAAGACAGCAAGGAAGAAAACCAGCTTGGCTGAGCAGAGAGCTTTGGGTGGATCTCAGAATAAAGAGGAAACTCAATGAGCTTTGGAAAAAGGGGCAGGCATCTCAGGAAAACTACAAGGATGAAGTGAGATCATGTAGAGAGAAAATCAGAAGGGCAAAAACCCACCACAAGTCTTTGGGGCCAGATGGGGTCCACCCGAGGGTATTGAGGGAGCTGGTGGAGGTGCTCACCAAACCCCTTTCCATCATCTACCAGCAGTCGTGGCTGACTGGGGAGGTTCCACTTGACTGGAGGGTGGCAAATGTTACACCTATTCACAAGAAGGGCCAGAGGGAGGATCTGGGGAACTACAGACCTGTAGTCCGTCAGTCTGACCTCTTTGCCGGGGAAGGTGATGGAGCAGATCATCTTGAGTGCTATCACACAACACATACAGGCCAATCTCGTGATCAGGCCCAGTCAACATGGGTTTATGAAAGGTAGTTCTTGCCTGACTAACCTGATCTCCTTCTATGGCAAGGTGACCTGCTTAGTGGACAAGGGAAAAGCTGTGGATGTGGTGTACCTGGACTTTGGTAAAGCCTTTGACACTGTTTCCCACAGCATTCTGCTTGAGAAACTGGCTGCCAATGGCCTGGACAGACATACTCTGCTGGGTTAAAAACCAGCTGGATGGCCAGGCCCAAAGAGTGGTGGGGAATGGAGTTAAATCCAGCTGAAGGCCAATCACAAGTGGCGTTCCCCAGGGCTCAGTGTTGAGGTCAGTTCTGTTTGACTTTTTTATCAATGATCTGGATGAAGCAATTGAGTGTACCATCAGTAAGTTCACAGATGACAGTAAACTGGGTAGAAGTGTTGATTTGCTTGAGGGTAGGAAGGCTCTACAGAGGGACCTGGACAGCAATGGGTTGCAACCAACTGTGTGAGTTTAACAATACCAATCGCCAGGTCCTGCACTTGGGTCACAACAACCGCATGCAATGTTACAGTCTTGGAGAATAGTGGCTGGAAAGGTGCCTGGCAGAAAAGGACCTGGGGGTGCTGGTTGACAGCTGACTGAATATGAGCCAGCAGTGTGCACAGGTGGCCAAGACAGCCAACAGCATCCTGGCCTGTATCAGAAACAATGTGGCCAGCAGGACCAGGGAAGTCATCCTTCCCCTGTACTCAGCACTGGTGAGGCTGCACCTTGAATACTGTGTCCAGTTTTGGGCCCCTGACTACAAGAAGGATATTGAGGCACTGAGGTATGTCCGGAGAAGGGCAATGAAGCTGGTGGAGGGGCTGGAGAACAAACCTTATGACGAGCAGCTGAGGGAACTGGGGTCGTTTAGCCTGGAGAAGAAGAGGCTGAGGGGACTTAAGACTGTCTTAAGACCCTTAAGACTGTCTACAACTACCTGAAAAGAGGTAGTAGCAAGGTGGGTGTTTGTCTCTTCTCTCAAGTAAGAATTGAGAAGACAAGAGGAAATGGCCTCAAGTTGCACCAGGAGAGGTTCAAATTGGTTATCAAGAATTTTTTCACTGAAAGTATTCTCAGGCAGTGGAATGGGCTACCTAGGGAAGTGGTTAAGTCACATATGCTCAGGGCATTTAGAAGACAGTCAGATGAGGTGCTCAGAGACATGGTTTAATAGTGGACAGGTAAAGTTGGACTCGATGATCTCAAAGGTCTTTTCCACCCAAAGAATTCTATGATTCTAGGTTTCATATTTAAATGATAGGTAGAGAGATAAATTACCATAATCCTCCTACCTATATCATTTCATTGTTTTACTTGGCAGCTTAAAGAAGTGGCTGGATATTTTTTTTTTTTCCAGTAATAGCTGCAGTGACATTTAATCACATTTTTTTCATTATTTTATCAACTTCAAGGCTATGTAATTCTCTCCATTTTGCACAGTATTATTCACATACCTGTTTTCCCATTAAACACTAGTAGTACCTACTTCCAAAACTGTTTCCAAGTAAATACAAACTACCCTTAACAAAACATTTACAATACACATACAGAACAAAGGGATGACTAATAGAGTTAGTTAGTTAGTTAGTTAGTTAGTTAGTTAGTTAGTTATTTTTCCCCATGTGAAAACCATCACTGTGACTGAGAGAGAAATAAAACAGAAGCTACCTTGTAACAGATAAATCTAGCACATTTCTCCTTAGGACAAATAATGTTTGGAACAATGACAGCATTTTAAAGCACTAGGAAGCTTGCTTTGTCTGAGGAAGGCACTGATAACCTTGATAAGCAGGGGAGCCACTTCTTACTCATTTACATTCTTCAAGCCAAGCAGGGCACAGAAACAAAGCACAGAAATGAGGGAAAATGTGTAATTTAAGTAATTAAACAATAAGGATTTTTTAAAATTCATTATACTAAAGAACTTGCCACCTTAAACACAGCAAGCAGAGGATTTGTATGGACAAAGAATAAGAAACAGACAACTCATTCCCACTTTCTGTGCAGATCCACGCACTAGAATCCTCCATGCAGGGAGGGACACCTGGCTCCAGCACCATGTCATGTTGAATGGTGCTGATTGGTGTTGTCCAAGCCATACCACGTACGACAGACAGGGGGAGTGCACTGCTGCTCCTCTGGAGCACAGTGCCTCCTAAGGCACAGTGAACCCACATGGCCTTCCCACATCCAGGTCCCTCTCTAGGAGTTCCTGAGACAATGATGATGTTCGAACTACTGTTTCAAACAGCAATTGATGTGCTTCTCCTCCATAAACTTATCTCAGAGAAATTACTTACCTCCCTGGCCTCCACGGCACCCAGCAGCAAGGTATTCTCCAATGTAAGCCCAGTCTTCTCCAAAGATCTCTAATTCCTCAGGCAACATCAATAGCTGAACATCTAAGACAGACAGGCTGTTGGCTTTGTTCTGCCATCAGGGACGCTGACAGCTCACCCCAGTGGTGACACTTGCCTTTTCTGCAAATGACAAAAAATCTTCACAGAATTGCAGGGACACAGGTTAACTCTAAAATGAGACAGTCAAGAGATCCAGACCTCCTATGGAGATGAATCTGCTGCCCAATGTGTCAGGAATTCTTTGGAAACTGCTTATGAATTGCAAACACTTACTTATAAATATTGTGCAACTTCTCTGCATCGTATTGATGCACACGATGAAGAAAATGCATATCATCCTAACATTTTAATGGAAGACTGCTAAATTTCCTCTGATCAGCTGAAATGATTCTGCTCACTAGGTCATGAATATCAAGTTAGATTTTTCTTTGTTTCAGATTATTAAACATGAAAAATAAATAGTTTAAAAATAAATTCCTGTAAGAAGATATATTGGATGGCTGAGAGAACAGGATGTAGAAGTGAAAGATTATATAAAATACAGGTTAGAAGTGTTCTTTTTCTTCCTTGGAACAAACTGTATTTAATTAAAATTAAAATAATCAAAGCCTTGTGTCAAAATAACTTGACTTTTAGTCAAAGGAAAATTTTAGGAATGCTATTGTTTCTAATAAAATTCTGTCCCACTGCCTATGCTCTCTGCTGAAAGCAGTTTGGATTTTTGAGCTCTATTCCTTTGTGGCCAGAGTGGTGCTTTAGGCTTTTTCTGGACTTTATCTCTCCCTTCATTTTCATCTCCCTCGTTCTGTCTCTTGCATTTCATTGTAGGGGATGCCCTGTGTTCTACTCTTATTTCTCAGGAACTCTGCACAAATGGATACAACTGGCAACCATTACACATATAGTCCCCTTAACTGCCAATCATACAGAGCTCACAGGAAAGTAATAACATCCAGTATTGTCTTGTCTAGTTAAGGCCTTTGCTTCTGAACTTGAAAAGCAGCTTCACAAGGCAGGTAAGGTCAAGAAGAAAACTGATATAATTATACCATAATCCTTCAAATACCAAGTACTGTCAGGCTCTGTATGTATAATATAGAGCTGACCAAAAGACTCTTAACAGTATGGGATCTCCTATGGTATATGACTTCAAGAGACCATGGTTGGCATTAAAATATTTAGGGCAAGGGAAAGAATGACAAAATATATCTAATACTTTCTTATGTAAGCTTCCGTACTGTGAAAACGTAGCACATAGACACATAAATTCCATTGCATTTATTTAACTAGTCAGACAAACTTTCAGGCTTAAACTTTCTAGTAATTGAGGGTCTTTCAAGGTGAGGGGAGGAGAGAAATGGCTTAAATTAAAGCAATGCAGGTAGCTCATTCTGAAAAAGAGACTGGGATATGATACTAAGCAGGTTGATTTCATTTAGATATATCACAAATTTAAGGTTTTAAAGAAAATTTAGGTGATACATTCAGAGTGAGAGAATTTCAGAGTGAGGAATGGCTTCTGCTGTTTCAAATATGGGCAAATCTTAAAATTTTCTTTTTAAGATCTCTGTTCAGATACAACAAGCTTAAATTAAACAGCTAAATTCTCTAAAGTATCTGTCTACTATGAGCATGTACACAAGCCTTCCCGCCCGCCCCCC
>NW_010332377.1:0-8901 GCF_000700745.2 Antrostomus carolinensis
GCTGCCGGGGAACTGTCATTCCAGAAGGTGGAAACAACCCGTTTCACCGAAATTAAGCAGCGCAGTGAGCGGCGGGACTGGGGCAAATCGTCCTACATTGTCAGAAACATCCGTGGATTTGGGGTTCCTCCGCTCACCCGAGGCAGAGCCCCCACACTGAAGCCCCCCCGCCTCACAGCCACGCCAGCAAGGGCTATTTTCCTTCTTTTCTACTCTTTCAAGCTCAGGAATTAACTTTTTTATTGAAGCCCCTCAGCTCAGAGCCGTGCCAGGAAGAGCTGTTTTGGGGTCACCAACTCCTTCAATCTAAGGAATTATATATTTTTTTACTGGTGAGCCCCCACACTGAAGCCCCCCCACCTCACAGCCACGCCCGCAAGGGCTATTTTCCTTCTTTTCTACTCTTTCAAGCTCAGGAATTACCATTTTTTTTTATCAGTGAGCCCCCAAACTGAAGCCCCCCCGCTCACAGCTAGGCCAGAATGAGCTGGTTTGGGGTCACCAGCTCCTTCAGTCTCAGGGATTATATTTGTTTTTAATTGCTGAGCCCCCCACACTGGAGCTCCCCGGCTCATGGCTGTGCCAGCAAGGGCTCTTTTGGGGTCACCAACTCCTTCAAGCTCAGGAGTTACAGGGTTTTTTATTGCCAGGGGTGAGGGCAGTGTGTATTTGTATAAAAATGTATAAAAAATGTACTTTCCAGCAGTGACTAATGAACAAGGTGTAAATGAGAGGACGTGCACAGGTCTAGGAGGTCAGGCCTACTAGAGGACATTTCTCAGTAGTAACTCAAAGGTTCTGTGGTCGATGGCCACTACTAAGAAGAAAATTAAGCTTGTCCTAGTGAGAGCAGGACACAGATGCCGCCGCAGCACTAGAAAACAGCCCAGTGACAGAGGACCCTCTCCAAGGGTGCTGGTTCAGCCCCAGCCATTTCTCCAAACCAAGGAGAATGTGCAGGCTTGCCCTTTGCTCTCCTTCTCTCCGACCTCTAATGTTCATGCTAAAAATCTGAAGTCCCAGCAGACTTTTGGAAGTGGCTAATGAACTGCAAAGCTAACATCTGTAACTGCTGGGCAGTGGTGACATTCTCCCTCCATGCACAATTAAAAGTTGGAGCATTTACTCCAATAACAAGGAAACTTACTGCTATTGATACAAACCAACCCAGATTCTAGACGGTAGCTTTGTAGACAGCTGTGTTCAGGAAGATCCATATATTCCTATAGCACCTACTCCTCCTTAACTGCTTTGAGCCTGACTGATTTCCTTCCGCTATTTGGCAACTCTCTCACAGATCAGAGCTTGAGATGCTGAGTTTGTCAAAATAAACATTTATAAAGCCTAAGTGACGTGTGACTCCAAATCTTGAAGATGTATGGGTCTGGAAAGCCTGGTTTCTGCGATAAATAGATCTTGGGCTCCTAAACCAGCTAGGGACTTTTGAAAACACTGTGCCAAGTAAGGAAGCTGGCGGCTGAGCTGGGCGTAGGGGCCGATCGCCCACGTTGCAGTCGCGTGCCCCCGCCGTTTGGGCATCTTGTCTGTGCCGTGCAGCGATGCTGAATGGCTGCGTCTCGCTCGCGCTGCCTGGAGAATGAGTTCATCTATCTGGTGCTGGAGAAATCTGCATTTATGTTTTGTATGCTCTATAAATTCAGTGTCATAATAAAAAGGGTCTAAATCTTTACTGAATAATTCATTTTCATGCATAGGGAAGAAATAATGACCTATATTATATTCCATCTATCACTTAGGAAGTTCTTGAGATTGATCGGGCAGTGGGTTTTGGAAACCCCCGATGACTAAGCGAGCGCTGTGGACTGGCCTGCCCGTTACCCAGCTGTGCCTTCACCTGACAAACGGTATTGAGGCAGCGTTACAGAGGGGCCATACACTGGGGAGCTGCCAGGAAATACAAGATCATTTAAAATGCAGAATATGTCACTGCAAACAATTGGTCTTCTTGATGCATCTCTGCCTTTGGCGTGACCCCCAGTGTCCACAGCAATCTCCAGAAACACACTGGGAGATAAGCTTTGCCTCCAAGAAGATATGGCACGGAGGAAGGAAGCGACGTCTTTGTGGGCTGTGGTTTCAGACCGGTCAGGGGGGTCAGGGAGGGTTGGCCAGCTCTGGCCACATCTCCAAAGAGCCAGGAGAAGGCTTTCAACCTGTCCCCAGCATTCATCACAGAGGACAGGCTTCCAAGTGCACAGCAGCTTTGGTGTGATATTTGCAGGCAACATTTCAACAGAGTGCAGACTTAGTTAGGTATTTTTTATTGTGTTTTATTGTAGGCTGTCCATCCTTTAGTATCCACTTGCATTTCCTAGCGCCGAGCTCTACACCTCTTCCCAGGTCTCTTTGTTACCAGCTGCTGGAAATGAAACCACAGAACACAGCACCCGAACGTGCCCGTCCCTGGGGCTCGCGGGTGCCCGGGACCAGGAGCTGCCCCTTCTGTAGCAGCTTGCCAGTGAAAAATGAACAAAAGCCACTTGAGTTTGGCTGCACACACAGGAGTTATTTAAAAGCACGGCAGCCAGTCCCTACACTGAAATAGGTTATCCCAGAACCAGTAATTTTAGGGCAGCAAGACCAGTTCACACCTAGTGCAGAGGTGGCTCAAGTGTTTGGGTAGGCACTGACGTTTTTCCCAGTGGAAATTCCAGATCTGCACTGAGTTATTCCAGCACCTCACTAATGGAGACATTACACTGACCTTATTAAAAACACCGGGATTTTCATCTTAATTGAGAAAACAGCATTTTTCAACTGTTTCAAAAGAAGAATAAAACCCAAATCTTATCAGGCCCATCTTCTAGATGAAAAGGGAGTTGGGGGGAGGGGGGAGAAGCTCTGTGAGGAAAGATTTCAAAGCCTGTTTTGTTTTCATCAGCTTTGAAATCAACAGACAGCCCTGAGAATTTTGTTTTTCAGAACTACAGTGTTTAATTCTATTTACTACTTCCAGGCAATTCTATATATATATATACACTGAAAAACCCAACCAGACCTCCTGCTTTTTTCAGATGTGTCATTTCTCCTGCGGGTAGCATTGCAGGATACGGATCAATTAAGTTAAAAACAAAAACAAAACGGGGAGGAGAGGCAGGGGAGGAAGAGGTTTGGTTTTGTCCCTGTGTGATCTGCCTCGGGTGACCATCTCGCAGACACCTTTACTTCATCTTAAAGAGAGTTTTAGCGTGGATTTTCTCAAGGACCTTCCCTTAACTACGCCAGCTGATAGCAGCAGGAAATCCCACCACCTATTCCTGTGCTTAGAAATCTTTGAGCAACCGAAGTTGTCCCTTGTGTTGCCTCTTGCTGTGGGACAGGTTGGCAGCAGTTTCCAGCACGCTGGGCTCGCTTTGCTCTGTGTCCACGGCCATGCTGGGGCAGAGGCCACAGGGCTCCTTTTTTTGGGCCACAAATAGTTGTGGCTTATTGTTATGCCTGGAATCCCATTTCCTTCCCTCTCCCAAAATAAGCCTGTCTACCTTATTTTTCTACCTGATTAATTGTTACCAAAGGCCTTTAGATCCTCTGATAAACTGTTCCAGAAGCCCAAACTAGGATTATTAACTATGAATCGTCTCCTATAAATAATTCCCAGAAGTAGATCAATGCTACAAGTGAGTCAATGGATTCACTGGAACCATTTCTTCCTGTTACTCCTGAGGTTTGGTTTTTTTTTTCCCCCCTGTCACCACTAATCAATTATGATGATAAAACTACCCTGGAACACCCCCAAAATAAAGATAAACAGTGTGTATTATCAGAGGCTGGAGATGTGCGCAGCATTGAGGATGCGTTACCTTCTCTGTGGCACATTTGTTTTCCCCTACAGACAGTTAAGGGAAAAAAATAAGAGGCACAGTAAATGAATGGTCTGGATGTAACACAGCATTAATTCCCTGACCTTCTGCATCGAGTGACTAAGAATCTCAATCTCAATTATTCCTTTCATGATGGAATCTAAAATAGACACAGCAAGTCCTCACATTCTTGCTCAAAACCAGGAGAGGTGGAATGAGACGAGCCAGCCTGATCATTCGGTACTGAAACCACATTCATTATCAGTTCCATGTCATTCAGAAAAATTGACTGCAGGAGAAAGCAAGAGCATCCAAGGAGAATTACTGCAAAGCGTGCACTGGCAGTATCTGTGTAAATACAGACACACGGTTAGATATGCACACGCACTTAAAATTCACACGTCGGAAGCTGAATCGGGAGTAGGAAAAACAAGTCACTCCCTAGAGGGCATCAGCGCTGTAAATTTCCAACAGGCAGATCAACATTGATGAAAACACCCTGAAAGGTTGATCAGCAAAACCAACTCTCTGTAGGTGATGGGGATCCTCACAGTTCTGCAAGTTCACCCCCACTAACAGGGACAATCTGGGAACCCTGTTACTGGGTCTGGACATACCATGCGACCTGGCGGGGCCCAAGGATGGGGCCCAAGGAGAAGGCAAAGGGAACTGCTCATTCTGCAGGGTTAATTGCATAGTTATGTCCCAAAGCATCTGCATTCGGGGTGATCTCATGGTGAGAACAAAGAATTTTTCAGATGTGCCTGGCTGTCGGGAGCACAGGGAGGACATGTCCCACCGCGTCCCCTCGCCCAGAGGACAGGCACCACCGTGGCCACCACGCTCCTCCAGCCAATGGTCACATTTTAAAAAAATGCACCTCCGGCACGCTGGAAATGGCAAAACCACCAATTCCTCGTGTTCTGTATCTGACTTTAGAGAGTTAACCAGTTTATTTACTTCTCTCCAGTTAATCAAAGGATTCTTATTGCTAATACAGCAAATTCCGTGACCATTAAGTTCACATCAAAGGAGACACGAGCAGGAAAGTTTCCATGAATTTTTAGACTATCTTAGCACAGATCTTCAACGGGTATGAAATTGTCACAGCTACACTATTATATTGGCTAAAGACCAATTGCTCACGCATGCACCTTTGAAGGTATTTTCCTTCTGCTGAAAAACACGGATAAAAAGGCCCCAGACCTGACTGTGTGAACTCTCTGTGCAAAATGCTGCATTCTCAGCTACACGAGGACCTGTCACTGCGTCACGGTGCGGCAGTGTACGGGCAGGAGCCTCGCTCACTGCACGCAGTGGCTCTTACCAAGGCTTTTTGGTCCCTCATCCTGGATTTACCGTTAACATAATTCCCCGGCTTTCCAGCAGCAGATGTGAATGAGACTCCTCTGAGTTTGCCTTCCTGGCCAAAGCCTGGCATACCACATGGGAAGGTTGCAAGAAGCCTGGGAGACAAGAAGTCATCTGCAGCCTCTGGCCACATCTTAAATTCCAGCATCGTACGTCAGGAAGAAATACGCCTGGTAAATGTAGCTGTAACTACATTAAAACACCATAATTTAATTCTAACCACATCATTACAGAGGCACAGATCAGATAAGCATGAAGAGCTCAGGAGAGATGAAGCTGGTGTTTGCTGGGCTCGTGGGTGCTGTGCCTCACCAACACCCAGCCCAGCCCTGCCCTGTGCACCACCCCACCTGTGAGGTCGAGCAGATTTTGGGCTCGGAGAGCATCACGCTTCCTCCTCGTGGGAGGTTGCACATGTTTAGACTGCAAACCCACCTCTGCAGAAGGCATCCTCCACTCCCTCCCTCTGCGCCAACCTGCTGTCTGGTGAAACCGCTGCACCCAAAGCGGGCAGATCTCTGCACCCCTCACCTGGGAGGGTATTTTGATCCGTGGTGACCTTTACCAGTCACACACAGTGACTCTCACCAGACCACTGTGTCTGGCCATCGACCAAAGAACAACCTTTGAGTTACCACCGAGAAATGTCCTCGTACCAGGGAGCATTCTTTTCCCATATTTCAGAAATTCTTCCTCTTTAAGCATCTTCTCCCCTTGGATTTAAAACACTGATGCACCAACCGTCAAGGTCCTGGATTCCTGGTCTGACTTTTGGGCAGCCATGAGATTAACTCTTTTGTTCCAAATCATCTTAAATAGAGGTTAAGGCTGAACTTGTGCTTGTGCCTTTGCTGAATCAGGGCTTTGCCAACTTCCTGCTTTATTTATTAGGTTTTCTGTGATTGCTGAGCCGAGATGGCAAGGATCCTACCTTGAACCTCTCCTGGGACTTCTTGTGATGAAAAGCAAAGGCTGCAAACACTGTGGAGTCTCTGCCGCATTAGGAGAATAGTTTCATGAAGATTCATGTCTTTCATATTGTTCTATGAAATTAAAGAACAGAGGAAAATCACTTTCAAGGAAGTGAAGATCTGCCACAGCAATTTAGATGTAAACATAATGAAGCAACTGGTCCTGACATACCTGTCCCTTCTTGGCCAAAGCTCAACTGGAGCTTTCATCGATGTTTAGATCAAGCTATGCAAATAATTTGAACAGGAAAGTTCAGGAAAGATCCAAAAGAGATTTTGGGTGACAAGGTCTGTAATAACGCTTCCCTCAGTCCTTGTGAGTCAGATCCAGATCTTTGGGTCCTTCATTTCTCTTCCTGCATCATCCACCTGCCACATGGCCCATTAATATTCCCTCTTAAACAAGTCTAAAAGCCTGTGCAAGCCACAGCGGGCAACACAGCAAACCCGGGTTTCAGACTCCAGATACCGAGTCAAGAAATGCTGCGATCACAGGCGGTCAGCCACGGGATTGCTGGGCAAGCTCCCCTGAATTAGCTGAAACCCGACTGGCCTGGGGTTAGTTGTACATTGAACTGACTGAATAAGAACTGGGGATTTAACGCTTAGTTTCGGTAACTTGTTTTTGAACAGGCACAGTGACAACTGTGCAATTTGTAAGTGTAAATACACTTGTGAACTGGTTATAGCGAAGCAAAATCGAGCTGCTCCTAAGCTGAGCTGGGAGCATCGAGCTCTGCCGGTGATATTTAGAGCTTTTCCAAGTCCCTGGGTGTGGAGTGGTTCTCTAAAACTGCTGGGTTTTTTCTTTTCTTTTTGTTTAAAGTAAATGTATAGTCTCTGAAGCTCCAAGGGAAGGACTTGAAAAATGTGACCTTTAGAGCTCTGATGCTAGATGACAAATAAAAAGAATGCAAAGGACAATCCCTTTAAAAATATACATGGCTATTACTTAGTGAGCAGAGAAAGGAAACGAGGATGACATGTTTTGCTTGAAGGCCAAGATTGACGGCAGCCCCGTATATTATCCTTAAAATATTGGTGGGATAACACGGTACTGGCAAACATCTGCTGTACGTGACACTGCCAGCCCGATCTGCAGGACCAGGGGCTGAGCCACCAGCCGTGCACAAACCTGAGGCCACGGCGTTCCCAGCAGAGCTGGTGCAAAGTTGCTTGAGGAGGCTGAGGATAAACCTCTCCAGAAGGTGACATTTGCTTAGCTGGCGCTCGAGAGCATTCCCGCTTCACCTTTCCAAATCAAAATCTCCACGGCATTTGGGAACCACGGCTGGAGGCCCAACAGGATCCTCAACAGCATCTCTTTATGCTCTTTCGTACCAGGATGCTCTTTCAAGGAACAGAAATAACTTGGAAAATTTGGGCAACACTGAGCTGGGGTGGCCAGAACCTCCTGGACTCGTTCTTCCCGACTGAGGCCGTTTTGGGGTAATACATCATTAAAGCTCTGTCGCTCTCATGATGTATTAGTGTAATGCATCATCAGAGCAGCATTGCTCCAGTGATGCATTGCTCATCACATAACATTCGCTTCTCACCCCCCCAACATCCACCAGCAAGAACATGTTCAGGACAGCCAGTACCTTTTAATTTATTATTTTCAAAAACTTTTGGGAACTTGCCCTGTTTATTCGGGTTTATTTCCTTTTGGACACCCAGCTGGGACCAGAAGGACCATTTTCAGGTCTCTGGCAAACAACTGCCATTCCTGGGTGAATACCTCACAGGCTTTACCGTGCTACTTAGAAGGTGAAAACAAGTTTAGGAACAAACTGAAGCCAATGGAAACCCCCCTAGATTTGTTCACATTTTACACTGTGTGCGCTGGCAGCCCAGGTGAGTTTTGTCTGCGGTTTATCCAGAGCTGCTCCATATCATCAACAGCAACAACAACAACAAAAAACTAAAATTAAAACCAACACAAACGTAGCTGAGAAAGTAATAAGACGGCAAACTCAATTACTGTTTCATCTGGCATTATTGTAGCTTTGCTGCTCTTTGTCAGGGACTTCTTCCAGGCAAAACTGGAGAGATTATCTTGTCTGGATGTTATGAAGAAGCTAATCCCTTCCGCAAGCGCAGGAGAGCCAAAGGCTTCACGTTGGGCCAGAAGTGTAAATATGGTGACAAAGTGCTGCCACCGGCTCCCTGGCCCACCCTGCCCTCACTTCCAAGAGAAGCCTTTCACCAGGGCTTTGCAGGGCCTGCATCTCTGCAGGATGCCAAGATTTTTCCAAGACAGCCCAGCAGATTCCCCCTTTCCCACAGCCCCGGGGGGCAAGTCCCATCTGCACATCCCACCTGCCGCAGCCCCGGGCAGCCAGGCTCCAGCACGGCCGGCGAGTCAGAGCTCACAGCTCTGTTCCCACCAACACTGCATTGGTTTGACCCCAACGGGGAGAGGTGCCGGGGCTGGCAGCACACGAGGAAGAGCCCGCCCAGCCCCGAAAAGGCAACTCAAGGCAAGGGGTGTGGGGTGGGTGCCACTTGCGTGTCCCAACACCAATGACCATGGCATGAATAGCTCCAGCAAGCGTGGCCCAGTGCCCAGAGGGACAACAAAGAGGTTGGGAACCAAGAGCCGCAGGCAGGGACGGGGTTTTGGCAGCAGGTGAGTAAATCCCCCCCGGAGCCAGCGGATTCAGCGCACTGTCTCCTCTGCTGCTTGTGGGAACAAGAGGGAAAAGGTATTTTTAGCCGAGAGAAAGGCTGCTGGT
>NW_010332377.1:8946-17450 GCF_000700745.2 Antrostomus carolinensis
ACCGGGCAGCGAGTGCGGCCGCTGCGGGTAAACTGCTGGGGGGAGGCAGGGACTCCCCTCCCCAGGCACCCGGGAGAGGCACCGGCACGGGAGCAACACCGCTGTGCCAGGGGAGCAACACCACCGCTGTGCCAGGGAACCTTCCCAGCCAGGAGCAGAGGTTGATCCTGTTGCACTCCGAAGGGCAGCAGACGCTGGGTGTTCCTGCACCGCGGTGTTGCCGAATACCGGTGAAGCCGACCTGGCAGAACCGCCCCTGCAAAGTCACACTGCTGCCTCCCCCACGGCATCGTCCCAGCCTGGACCACACCACCCCAGCCGGCTCCTCCCCAGCATTACCGTCGCTCTGTGTGGGGAAGATGGTGTCACGGAAGGATGAGTTGTGCCCCAGGAGCTCGGCCACCTGCAGCAGCTCCCTGTCCTCGCTGAGCAGAGATGAGGATGAGGATGTTCCTGCCTTCATCCAACCAGCTCCAGGACACCCTGCAGCAAGGTGTGGAGTAGAGACCTCAGAAAGCAACATCAGAAAAAAAATCTACCCCCCTACCTGGTATTCACTAGATTTTCTATGTCACATATAAAAACTCCAGGGCCATTATTTCCAGCAAAGACAAAGTCTTAGTTTCATGTAAGAATAGCTGTTTTTTGTCACTTCATACTCAAATGTAACCAGGGTAAGGTTGCCTTAAACAGAAATTCATACAGGTCTAATCTTTAATCACACTGTACATTAACCCAGAGCAACATATTTATGTAAACAGCACTGACACAACCAACACCTTCAGCTTGGTGAGAGAACTCCATTACAGCCCCGAGAAAAAGAAAATCACGCGCCCTCCTATATCACCAGCTCCGGGATGAAACCCACTTGCCCTCCCTCTTCCATAATGATAATAGAGAGACAAAACAATATCTCACCTGCCCATCCACCCTCAGTCCCCTCCCAAACCCAGAAGCTCAAGTGAAATGTATTTGCCAAGCTGGGGAAATGCAAAAGGTTGCTCAGCTGGAAAAACTGCCCCACGACTCTGTATGGATGTGCCTGTGTATATACACACATGTATATATTTAATGATAATTACTTCTTTTCAGCAGCAAGCAATGTGCCTGTTAAAACCAAAAATGATTTTGCTATTTTGACATGGGGAAATCTGCAAGTCAAAGGTGAGGGAACGACTGCACAGAGCAGCCGATATTAAAAAATCACAATCTGGCAGGCAGCAGCAGCCCGCGATTTCTGGGAGAGCTGGATTGCCAATCATTTTTATACCTCTGCGCTTTAAATAGCAATAATGTGTTGAATGGGAAATTGCCTGTGCTGATGTGGTTTGCTTCACGCTATTCAAATACAAGCGTTGGGACACATATTACACATTTGTGATTCTTCAGAGACATTGCTGGGGGAAAAAGACAAATTCCAGTAGAAATTTGGGGGAGGGGGGACCCAGGAGGGAGAAGTGGACAATCAGGTCTCTGAAAGATCACAAGTATAAAAGAGGAAACGGGGAGAACACTGCTCAGCTCATCTGGCTGTGCCCAGCAAACAGTCAATTATTTCAAAGTCACTGGAGTACACTAAGTGGCAGCGATTATTTCCTATAACATTTGTTCCCTATTCGATTTCCCTTTGTTTTGCTGTTTCCAGATCAACCCTTGGCCCAGCACCTGAGCCCCCGTTTTGGAGCGAGGCTGCTGCTGTGCTTTCCTGCAGCATTCTTCCCTTTTCAGAGACAAAAGCACCAGCAAAAGGCACCTGCTGTCACCGCACCATCTAACAGAGGCACAGAGCAGCACATCAGGTCACTCAGAGCCCCGTCCAGCCTGACCTTGAATGTTTCCAGGGATGGGGCTTCTACCACCTCTCTGGGCAACCTGGGCCAGGGTTTCACCACCCTCAGCGTAAAACATTTCTCCCTCACATCTGGTCTAAATCTCCCCTCTTTTAGTTTAAAACCATTCCCCTTGTTCTATTGCTAAAAAGTCTGTCCCCATCTTTCTTATAGACCCACTTCAAGTACTGAAAGGCCGCAGTAAGATCTCCCTGGAGCCTTCTCTTCTCCAGGCTGAACCACCCCAACTCCCTCAGCCTTTCTGTTCCAGCCCTCTGAGCATCTCTGTGGCCTCCTCTGGACCTGCAACAGATCCATGTCTTTCTTGAACTGAGAATATTCTCAGGAATAGTTCTGCTATGGTATCATCTACCCCTGGGCCAGGCTGGGTGGTCACGGTGCCGGGAGCCGTGCAGGGGAGCATTGGGACGGGGATCCGGCCATCAGGAGCACAGCAGGGAGACAGGCGGGAGGTGAGGAACTGGGATGCACGTTTTACAGATGGAGACAAAGCAGAGAGATTTAAGGTCCTGTCATACCCGGGAGTTTTATTAGTCCATCTGCAGCAGATAGAGGACTGATCTTTTATTAATATTTTTTAAGAGAATAGGCATACTGGTAAAGTCCTCGTAATAAAAGGAGCCAGAATGGAATAAAAACTGAAGTATCTCTGCTCATCATGCCCATGATCTTTAAACAAGGTCACACAAACCCAGTACTCAAACCCATGTTTCTCCAGCCCCTTTGCTGTCCCTGTGACTGATCCCAGCCCCATCCCTCCAGCCCCACGCACAGCCCAGCTCCTCTCCTCCTCCTCACGCTCCGACTTCGCTGCAGTTTGTCACTAGCAGCGACTTCACCTTGAATGACAACATCCCCCATCCATCCTATGGCACATCGCTGGACGGACCTCAAACCCAGACAGCCAGAGAGTACAACATAATCAAAATAAAAAGGCTGAGAAAATTAACTTTAAAATGTTAAATGGGAAGAACAAAGACTTTAGACATGAGCTGGAAGATGAATTGTGCTCAGAGGAGCAAACAGCCCGGGCGGTTCGGTGCAAAGGTGCTGTGTTTACAGCGGCTGCGACGCAGAGGAGATGGCAAGTGAGATATTGATTTGATAAGCAGATGAGCTGAAATTCTGAACGCATTGGAGATGCTGATAGGAAAAAAAAGAGGTAGATGGAGACAGGGGAATGCAAGAGAAACAGCTGTGTACACTGAGATGCATGAGGTGTTATGGAAAATAGAAGGTCATCATGATCCATGAAATTCTCAAAAGAAATAGGAGAAGTGGAGATCGCAGGGAGACAGCAGATGTTTTCATGCCAAGACAATGATGGAACCGTAATTACAGCGAGATAGAGCATCCTGCATAGTCACAGCAACAAAGAAGCAAAACAAAACCCCAAACCAGACATGTCTGATTGGCAACTGGGAAAGGCTACAGGAAAGTAATGAGCATTTAACCCTCCTATTACACGGGAGTCAGGCAAGTGGGAAAGAAAGGGGACCTCTTCGGTGCAGAGCAGGAACGCTGCCCAAGAGGTCAAGCTGCTCACAAAAATCTATGTATTTATATGGATCTCATACATGATAGAGCTGGGGGCTCAGAAATAGGTTTTTGTCCCCATTTTCACTAAGGGGGAGGGTCCAGGCACACAAGGCCTGGGGCTGGGACACTCAGCAGATGATGGGGCACACGCTTCCTCACCACTTCTGGGCAAACCCATCCCAACGTCGTGCTCAAGGGCAAAGACCAAGTGAGTGGCAGAGCCAGACACAGGCTGTGGCTGCCGGGGACCCAGGCGCCCCGAGGGGCTTGTCCTGTCCCAGCTGCTGCCCACGAATCTCCTGAGGGTCCCGAGCAGCAGCAGTGTGGTCTGAACCTGGGCTGTGGGTTTGTGTGCTTGAAAGCTGGGCTGTCCCTGCAAACTGCCAGCAACAGCACCGGGACACCGAGGGGACCGTCCCCTGCCAGAGCAAAGCCCTCCAGCCCAGGGGACCTCTGTGCATGCCCAGCCGTGAGCTCCCACCCCAGAGCCTGCAAAACCATCTCCAGGAACACGACAGCCCAGGTCTCCAGGTTACATTACGCAAAGGCAACTAAGGGAGGAAAATCAGGAACTCCTAGGGAGCGGAGCAGCGCAGAGCACTGCAGGAGGCGAGAGGAGCCCTCAAACACACGGGTCTGCATGTTCATCACCACACGTTCCCCGTTTCTGACTCAGACCTGCACAAGGGCCAGAATTCTTATTTTCCAATATGGTTCATCCTCCAGTTCTCCACACTCTGCTCCTGTTAACACAAAACTCACAAGGTCCATCCTAGCAGAGCACAGGGCTCCTCGGGAAAACCGGGAGAGGCAGAACTTGGCCCCTGTGAGTCTTCATTCCCTTCTCCCTCGGTGGTGAGAACACATTTGAATTATTTTTATCATGCCTTAAAAAACAAAGTAAGATTACAGGAGTGATATACAGCATCCTTGGCCAACCAAAAGGCTCCTGGAAGTGCTGGGTTTGCCTGTGTCAGAGCGATGATACATGTTCACGTTGTGATCTGTCTCTAAAATACAAATGGGCTTGGAAATATGAAAATAAGGTTTGAATTTATTGCTAATTAAACAAAGTAAAAACACCTTCATACGCTATATTTGCAGCATCTCATAGGAATGTTTTTTCCTGACTCATCTGTACTTGTCAGGCTGTTGCCTCTCTGTACGAAGCACACTGAACCCTGTTTTTCAGTATCCACATCTACAAGTCCATTTTTCAGTGCGAGCACAATGAGCTCACTTCATTTTGGCTAAGAGGGGGAAAAAAAAATTATCTGATTGATTTGAAAGGAAAAAAAGCCCTTGCCTCTGAGCACGGGGGTACCTCTGCATGGAAAGGCATGCTGCAATCACAGGAAAAAATCCAAGCAAATTAGGGGTCAGCCTCTCTGAGTGAAAAGTAACACTTTTTCTTTATCATCTCAAGCGCAGACACTGTGTAAGGACAAATCTGCACAAGCAGAGATACAATCTGGACCTGCGAGTGGAGAGGAACAGCCAAAGCATGTAAATCAAGGTCCTATAGATGCATCTTATGGCTCAAGATTATCCATCTTCCTTCAAGGACTGGGAGCCTGAATAGCTGTGCTGCTTTTGCACTGTTCAGGCAAGAATAATTCCAACTGGCTGCAGCGCGATGCTCAGCTTATGCTCGAGTGCCATCTGCTGCTCCTGGGCTGGGAGATGGGACAGACACCCAGCCACACGCTCCCCTGGCTCCAGCCATGCTGGTGGGCTCTGGGGAAGGAGTGAGACCTGGGGGATGTGTGTGGGGGCAGGTACAAAACAAAAACAAAAACCCAAACCAACTTTTCTCTGCTATGACTCTTTCCTCACTCATTTGTGGTTGCTTTTCTGGGCTCAGCAAGTGTCTGGGAGCAGCACTGGACATCAGCAGCACTTCACGTTGCCGTTCCTCACCACGCACCCACGTACAACATGCTGGTTCACAGACACTCTAGACCCAGAGAACACACAGGAGAGAAGCCCAGAGCCACTTTGAAAGTGCTGTTTTCCAGAAATGAGGGCACCTCACTTGAACAGCATGAAACATCTCATCGGCATTCTTGAATCCCAGCTGCAGAGCTCAGGTACAGACATCACACACATCACACACAGTTTTGAAGCTGGGACAAGAACTGCACAAACCAGTGAGTCCCTTTGCTTCCATCTCCCCTCTCCCAGGGGAAGGTTGAAACCTCAGCACAGTCATGGCTACAGCACAACTCCTCTCATCTCCCCCTGCTCCCCGCAGGGATGGAGAATACGGCCATAAACATCCAACTCTGCTTTTAGGCATCAAAACACCCACCTGGAAATCTGCAGCAGCTCTTCTATGTTCTTGATTCAGCAAAAGGAGGAAAGCTTCTGGCACATGTTCACCTCAGAAAAGGGCTAGAGAAGGTCCCGGGCTGGTGTCAGGGAGGATGTATGGTACCCACCAGCTCCCACCTAATGAGCTAAATAGACCTCGGCCGCTTCAGCCTGGAACAGAGACAGGTGACAGAAGAGAAGTCTATAAACTCGCAGGCAGTATAGACAAGCCAGAGCAAGGGCCATTACTCACCTCTCCGCGGGATCAGGATGATGGATTAGCCAGGGATGCTTTCAGGCAATTTAGAAAACAAACAGGAAGCACTTTTTTCACCCACACATAATTAAGTTGTGAAACATGTTGCCACAGGATGTCGTGAAGGTCAGAAGGACAAATGGACCCAAAACACCATTACACAAATTCACCAGACATGGTTTATGTGGGTCTATTAAGTGCAACGCTGTGCGCAGCGTTTGGCTCCGAAGTGCCTGCGCTGCTCAGAGCTGGAAACTGGGAGCACATCAGGGCAAACCTGCTCTGTGGGGACCCCCCTTTTGTACCTTTCGCCCAAACTACCTGGACTGCTCGAGTGGGTTCGGGCCAGGGGGACCTTTGGTCTGATTGCTGCCATGACCAGTCTCACACCCGGCACTTCTGTCTTACAAGAACCATTCACCTTTTCCCTGGCAAAAAGCTCGAGCCCTGAGACTCCCCCAAGTGCCACCATCCCCCCTGGTGTCCAATGCAGCCAGAATTCTTTCCTCGGGCTTTGCAGAGTTGCTGGTTTTCCTTTTAAAGGGGGTGGGGAAGGAAAGGGAGAGGAAGCAGAGGTGACTGAAGCCAAAACACAGCCCCTGAGGCAATAAACTAAACACAGGACACATGTTCTTTAAATCACACTCACCAGACTCCGACAGGCAGGCTTCCTAGGGACAGCACCGAGGGGGGACACGATCAATTTGTGACACAGTAGAACAAAAGTAAAAACAGAGTTTGCATCTGTTTCTTTTTGTTGTTTGTTTGTTTAGGAGAATCCCAGTGCCAATGAAGTCTCCATGTTCCCTGCCCTGCAGTGAGCAGGCTGCACGTGTGGTGCTGAGCGGCGAGGAGCTGGACTGCTCCTTGTGTCAGTGGTCCCAGTGCCAGACAGGGCACCCTTCTACATCTGCTCCAAAACACCTTCTTCCCTCCTCCCGCACTAAGGAGCCTTTGAGTCCATGTGCCAAAGGAAAATCACTCCAGGCCTCTGCCTAAGGACTGGCCCTGGGGCTCCCCTGGCAGGAAGGTCCTTCTGCCCCCAGGGACAAGCTCCCACTCAGCTGCCCAGGGCTGGAGGACGGGGAATTGACTGTGGAGCGAGGAATCCTCGTGGGAAGCATCCCTCATCCCAGGACAGAGCCCGAAGTGGGGAGATCTGGGCTTCCAGAGGCTGCTCAGCAGGGGAATGCTGGAGCATGCCTGACGGCCGGCGGGAAGCTCTCCAGGCGGAAGTTATAAATTAGGCATCTCCAGAGACCTCATTCATTTTACCCGTAATAAAATTACCACTTTTCAAAGGGGAAAACCCCTTTGAATGGCTTCAGTCAAACTAACCCCGTGGGACAGCTTAGCTCAGACGCACGTAAGCTCAACCCAGGTTTGCAGCCAAGAATTATACACAGCCAGTGTTACAGGCAGCGTGACCCCTTCAAAACCTGCCCCAGCTACATTCCCCAGGTCTGATGGGGCACAAAGCACCACCACTGCAGCCTGGGAAGGAAGGTGCAAATAGAATTAATTTCTTTCAATCTTTTTTGACCTGTGCCTTCTCCTCTGCTCTTTTCCAAGCAGTGCATATTCAACTCCCCCATCTCAGTGAAGCCATTCACCCTTGTCCATAATGTAAAGGAAAAAAAAACTCCAAAAAACCCAACCAAACCCCCCACAGCCCTGGGGTACCACTGAAGCTATTGATGTATCTATACAGGCTGAGACTTTGCATTTTAAAAAATGAAGGGATGCCTATTTGTTACCTGCCAACACCTCCTTATTTTGGTTCATCTCACCTTACAATGTTCTATTTACTACAGCTTAAAAAACCAGGCAGCTTATAACACAACTAGGGAGCAAGATGCTTTTCCATGTTACGGAGCCAGAGGAAAACAAGGGACACAGAGGCCAGGAGAGGTCCCCACACCAGCTGCCAGCAATTGCTGCAAGCTCCTGACATTGACACACCCCACAAATCGAGGGAAAACACCAACATTAAGATGAGTTAAACTTTGTCATCTACAAGAAATATCTCATTCATCCCCATGGATGCAGACTATGCTCTCCTGCAGCACAACCTCCAGTTTGTAGTTCTCTGTCCCAGTGTGAATCTAGTCCCAGGGGATAAAGCTTCCCGAGGAAAGAAAAAGCCCTGGAGACAAACTCAGCAGAAATGCAAGTGAACTCCTTTGGGCACTGCACTCACCTGCGTTACACTGACACTGGAGTGCAGGGTTCCTCGTCTTCTCTTGACCTTTTGTCTCCAGCCTGTCCCCCACACCAGACACTGGCAGGGGAGAGCTGTAAGGTCACTACCTTCAGGCTGAAACACAAACCCTCTGTAAGAGGTTGGCTCCTGCCCAACAACTAGGGAGCAAGATGCAAGAACCAGCTTCATTAGGGGAGACCTCACCTCGCAGGGCAGGTACCCAGGAAGGCACTGGTGAGCTGCTGAGCCACTCCAGTTACAGAGCTGAAGGACAGACAACCTCCTTCACAGCTACACCGCAGCTTTTTCCTCCCCTTTGCCAGAAACTCTGTCCAGGGAAAGA
>NW_010332377.1:17469-39100 GCF_000700745.2 Antrostomus carolinensis
AGAGACAACTGGCAGGTGATTTGAAACAGTGAATTCACACAGGCTGCCTGCAGCAGCAGCAGAGAGCTGCTGTACCGCACAGCCCCACACAGAACCCCAGAACGGCCTGGATTGGAAAAGCCCTTTGAGATCATGGAGTCCAGTCATGAACCCAACACTGACCAGTCCCCGACTAACCCATGTCCCTCAGCACTGTGTCTACACAACTCTCCAATCCCTCCAGGGATGGGGACTCCACCATGCACCACACTCAGGACAGCAATAAAGTGTGAACCACCCGCAGCACAAGAAGTCAGATACCAAACTTCTACCTGGGAGATCATGCCTGCTGGTGAAAGCCATCCCTCAGCAGATACTGCAGGCTAGCAAGGACTGAGAAACCCTGTGAAGTGAAACCCTCTTCCTGGGGAGAGAAGCAAGAAGAAAGGACGTTGTCAAACCCTGGTAACTTCCAACCCCATTTCTCCCCCATCAAAAATCCCCATTTTATTCTTCACCTACCACTTGCCTAAAGCAGCACTGAGTTGTTGTTCCCTTTTCAACACACAAATATGACCAAGGGGACATCCTGAGTAAATTAATTCCACAAATAATAACAGTTTCGACAGCCTTGAGTACCAGTACTCACACTAAGGCTTTCCAATAAGTAATGAATCATAAAAATAAACCCAGTTTTCAGCTGGAAGTGAAAGGAACCCCAGGAGATTTGAAGATTGACCTTTCTGTATCTGTTGAAAAGCCATCAGGATCTCAGCTCACCTCCTGATCCCATCGAGCTCCCTTCCCAACCCCACATCGCAAGAGGTCAGGAAATGAAGGCTCTTAGTCATCACAGTTTGATTAAGACGGCTTAAAATTCGAGCTTTAATTGAAATGGAAAGAAACATTCCAAGAGGATATATGTTTTATAGATTTAACCGAGTTACCAAATTTACTTTTCATTGGATGTTATTGCAAACATGAACATTAAATCGTAAGCGCCGAATAGGAGAGAACTCAAAAAAAAAAAAAAAAGGAAAAAGATTTAACCATACCATACAAGAAGGGATTGGACCAAATGCTTTTGTAGGCAACTATCCAAATGTGTGATGTGCTGACATGTTAGCTCATAGGATGTAAGGACATCCTTGAATCCACTTGAAAAAACTTCTGAGGACTGACTACATCAACATTTTCCTGGCAAGAACCTTCTCTGCCAGCAATAAATCCCAGCTCAATACATATCTAAAATGATATACATTAGAGGGCATGTGTTTAAGAGTATTAAGTCAGCTTAAATTACTTGAGCAAATTTTTAAATATGTGATAGAAATCTAAAAAGGAGCAAAAAAAAAAAAACAAACAAAAACTGAGAGAGAACACCACTGCAATCTTAATGCCAAGTTGTTACTTTTTTTTTTTTTAAACAAATCTGTACAGCAACATAGCAAAGAACGCAGTGATCACAATCCAAGCCAGACAGCAATCCCAGGGAATGCTAATCCTGTACACAGCAGAGATGAAACACTCCCAACATTCAGATGCTCCAAATACATCGGCTACCCTAATGCACTCCAAACCAGTTCTACC
Organism: Antrostomus carolinensis; assembly: GCF_000700745.2. Lineage (NCBI taxonomy): Eukaryota > Metazoa > Chordata > Aves > Caprimulgiformes > Caprimulgidae > Antrostomus > Antrostomus carolinensis. The sequence goes on from NW_010332377.1 coordinate 19,039, forward strand.
TACATAGGACATTTTGGTGTGAAAAAGTTTCTGTAAAGTTCCCTTTGTTTCCAGTGTTTTTCTTGTACAAAATATTACAATGGTTTTTTTATATATATTTACAGACTTGCACAGTTAGAAAAATATAAACTACAATTGGGCTTGGCAATCAGTTCTTTTCTTTAAATACATGACATTTCAGACCAAAAATTGTAGTGGTAACATATCCTGCACTTCAAGCACCTGCACAGAGAAGTTTTCTTCCTTAAGCATATCAAGCCTAAAAACCATGACTGCAGCGAGACATGTGCCACAGTAAGTGCAGTGAATGCAATTCATCTGCCTCCTGGCAGAAGGAAGACAAGATGAATGTTGTTTGTGCAGGTTAGTGGCACAATACAGAAAAAATCCATAACTGAACATTAAATTCCTTAATAACATTCATTAATTTCACAGGCAGAGCCTGTTAAAAAAGGACAATCAATGTAACTGTTAGGAAAAGCAGACACTTAAGTTCATGGGGCATTATACATCTTGAACAAGAACGCAACCACGGTTCACGTTGCAGGGGCATTCGGCAGCTCTGAGCAAGCCCCAGGCTTGGCAGGTTTTTTCCATTCAACTTTTGAGAAGAGGCCAGGGAGGATTTTTTTGCTTTAAAGCTACAGTATCTGTCATTATGGCTTTTAACACCCCGCCTGCCGCGGAGATGAGGTATGTGTTTCTCATGAAATAGTAACAGTTGAGCAAAACGAGTTTCAATGGACCACAAAACTCCGCACCAGGTGTAAACAGGGTTTCTTAGGAGAGGTTGCCAAACCGAATTGTAACAGTGCAAAACAAGATTTCTTCTTTTGTTTTTGTTTTTGTTTTTTTTTTTCTCTGCAGAAAGAGTTGTCAAGGCCTCTAAGACATTGCTAGTAGTCAAGCCACTGAGCAAATCCTCTTTCCACCAGAGTTCTGTTTACTGACACCACCTAAAGGGACATAAAAAAAAAAAAAAGCAGAAAGGTGAACAAACCACTAGCAAGAAACATCAGCAAGTTCCTAACCAACAATAAAAAAAGTCTGCATAATCACAAACTCTAACAATGCTGAAAACAGGTACATCAACATACACACCTCGTCTCCCATCAGGTTCCACAGCTGTATCAGTGGCAGACCTGTTGCACTGTCATAATTTGTGACCTGGAAACATAGAAAAACATTAGTGTGCAGCAATTCTGGTCTGAGCCATGGAGGATGCAAGGCGAGCATCACTCACTGCATGTCAGCTCCTCAATGCTTAAACTCAGGTGTAGGCTTGAGGAAATGGAGCTCCTGCCACCAGGCAGCTGGGACAGCCTGCGGGCAGGTTGGCTCTGGTCACTCCAATCCATGCCCTTGCTTGAATTGGGGACATGTTGGAGCACTGCACAAAACCAAAGGAAGCTCCAAGATTGAGCATCACAGATGCTATCAGCTTCACACGCATCCCAGTTCACTAACCCTGATAGCTACAGCCATGATGAGAAGCATCCAGGAGCCCTTCCTCCCTGCCTGCACCAGTACCAAGAGGGACTACCCAACCCTTCCCAGTCACACAGTCCTGAGTGGTGCTGATGCTCCACAAGGAAGTTCTCAGCACTGAGATATCTCAACAAGAACCTGCCCAGCAGCTGGGCTTCCAGGCTCTGGCTTTGGTTTTAACACACAGCTTGCTAGGGGACAGAGAGGAGAACAGCAGCAGTCACATCAGCACCAAGGCTTTTCCAGACAGCTCTCGTACCTGCGCCACCAGGACTGCACCTCTCGTCATCTCACTAACAGCAGCGTTGGCTTCAGATGAAAAGTGATCCTCATCTTTGGAAAGAAAAGAGCAGGAGAAAACAAATGAGATATTCACAGGCTTGAAAGGCCAGAAGGGACTATTAAACTCATCTTGTCTGACCTCCTACAGAAGTTGGACCAGAGAATCCTCACCCACTGTTGCTGCAGGCTTTTGCTGAAGCCAGTCTATTAAGCTGGAGATCACACAAGCATTCTGCCTGTTGTGTTGCTGAAGGGAAGGATGAAGTGCTCTCTAAAGCCACTTGCTCAGTTAATGTGAACACAAGTGGCTGATGAATTTAGGAGGCTTTAAAGACAGAAAAGTCTACTTCTGCAGTCACTTTGAGCTGCCATTAGTATTTTGATCCTTAATAAAGTCAGCTCAGGGCCCTCAGGACTTGCCTGACCCTGTGCAGAGTGCAATACTGTAAAGGGGAACTCCAAAGCATCTGTACCGCAGCCTGGCTGGCACCTCAGCAGTGCCAGAAGTGCTCCTGGCAAGCGCCAGCTATGGCTACGTTGCCAACTCCACACCTGTAACACAGCAGGAAACCCTTTGGTCCCAGGCAAGACAGTTACAATCGATGCTGTAGACCAGACAGAAGTGTTTTCATTTGAGAGGAAAGTTGCTTATTTCCTACCAAATGGCTGCAAAATAAAGTTTCTCCTTTGTGCTCCCCACCCTGAGACCACCCCCAGCAGCAAGTGAACTTCTTACAGCCCCACAAACACTGAAGGAGGTCAGTTACCTCCAGGAACATGCAAAACATTGACTTCTGCTGGAAGCAGCTTCACCCTTGCCATCCACCCACAGTCCTGGCAGGGCCTGCACCTCCTGGAGTCCTGCCAGCCACAAACCCCAGCAGGAAACCTGGCTTGACTTCTAACTCCTGCAGCCACCCCTTCTGCACCCAGAAGGGCAGCTTTATAGACACCAACGCAGCGTGCATCTCTAATGCCATGAGAAAGGAAAAAGAAGGAGGAAAAAAAAAAAAAACCCAAACAAAAAAACCCCAGAAAGCATTTCTGAGCAGTGAGTGACATTCTCCCAGTGCTTGGAGGGTAGTGTTTGGAACACAGAACTGCACACATCAGTCATCTTAGTAGGAAAATGTCAGATACTTGTCTAGCAGATTAAAAACTAAGTTTGCATTTACAGCTACTCTATGACAGAAGGTGGCAGAGTAGTTACAGCTACTTCACCTCTACCCTGCCAGTCCTGACAACCTGCTGTTTAGGAGAGTAATTCATTCTCTCCTCCATGCAGGAAAAAGCCTGGACATTCATCATCTTTCGCCTGGAGTCTGACAGGTTATGCTATGCTAGCACATTCAGAAGAATAAAATACAATTTTCCCAATCCTTGCTCTAGTCACATCAGAGGCTGCATGTACAGTAGGAGGGAGAAAGTTTAGACAGAGTCATGGCTCCTACACAGCTGGCATCCATTTAAACCCGCAGGAGGAGCGCCAACAGGACGTCTCAAGAGCTCCATTACCTGGAAGTGGCACCACGTTGTCTAGTAAAACTTCTGCTCCTTGGAAAGGTAGTGATAAAAAATCAGACCTTAAAGAAAAAGAGAATCCATCAGAATAAGAACATGGCTTTAAGTTAATCTTGTATTCTTTAAGGTGACATTGATTAATCAATTGCTCTAACAGGAATTCAGTTTAAAATTGACAACAGCCAAAAAACCAAAACAAAAACCCCAGACTATTCTCCCAGCAATCTAAGCAGCAGCAATAAATTGTCTGATTATCCTGCCAAGTTGGACTGGGCTGCAAGCAAAAACCACCTCCATAACAGAGGTTGTACTGATTTTCTCCCACCTCTGGGGCACAATCAAGTATTTAATGGGCTCGTGGAAGAAAACCCTCATCCAACACTGTTCTCCCAGCCAATGGGGCTGCGACAGAGAATCTGAATCCTATTCCTCTCTCATCAATTCACCACACTTTGGGGGCTCCTAAAGACATCCTTTTGCTCAGCTTCCACACTGAAGTGGCAGAATTTGCTGTTTCCCCCTGCTTCAAAAAAAAAGCCTTGTAAGGGCTTGCTGTGCTCCCAAGGAATCCACACCTGCTGCTGAGACAAACCTTTCTACCATTTCCGCTTCAGCTGTGGAAAAGCCTATCAGCAAGTCAAAGGATAGGGATGCCTTTGACAAAGATTTACATCACATATGGCCTCAGGCCATGGAAAAGGAGCTAGAGACCTGATTTGTCTGAGTGTGTCGACCTTTACTTTGTCATATCCTCCATAGTCCACGTATCTGAGCTCCACTTCACCAGTCTCTTCAAAGTAGCTGATGACTTGAGCCCGTAACCATGCTCCATCCAGGCCTGGAGCGGCACAGATAATCCCAACTGCAAAACAGGAGAGGACAGAGAAGAAAGGCTCAAGTAGGAGTGGATTTCCAGAAATCTGCACTTCAGGCACTAGTAGTGCTGCACAGTTATCTACTGAGAACCAACAGCATTTCTGATGCTGCTTCCATCATCTTCAACACCACCAGTACCCCAATCAGGTATCCAGTTCCCTTCCAGCCTTTGGTCACTGACGGTGACCATCTCCAAAAGGAAAGTGCTAACAAGCCCTTCCAAGTGATGCACCCTCCACTTTACACCACATACAGACAGTGACACTATGAAGATCTGGGAGTAGTTCCACACTTTTTCTGTAAAAATACACCAGATGCCAAGTTGATTAGAAATAACCTGGGACAGACTTCATCTCATTCTGAATTTCAACGTGTAACTAAGTGGCTAGGGAGGTACTGCAGGGATGAGTGGGGTAAGGAAGAGTAGAGGAACATCTGTACTCAGCTTAAAAAACAATAAAATGACAAGTGAATTATCACATTCTCATCCACTGGGAAACCTCCCAAGCCTAACTCAGGGGCATCAGGCTTTTGCATGACCCTACACAAAGTTTCTCAACTGAACAATTTGTGAGCAAACGAGTTACTTACCTTCTACTGGAGTGGGCAGGGTTGGAATTTCAGGTTGAGAATAGCAGGCATACATCTGCTGGTCCAGGCTACGCAGGACATGGAAAGTGGGATGTGTATGCTGCTGTAGAAACATGTGCCCTGCGTCGACTTGGTTTGCCACAACCACCTCTACAGTGACTCCATCTGGGAGGAAGAGCTGTCATGGGGAGAAAAGACATTCTCATTAGTGGTTATTGCAACACAAGCTTCATTCACAGCAACTCCACATCCCCCAGCAACTCCTGAGGCTTACAGCTGTGGTGGAAAAGCCTTGGCACTACGGTATTTCATTCTCAGGCAGAATAGAAACAGTAGTGGAAGAGGAGGTAGATAAATCTGATTGGTAACAGCTACACAAGCTGGACAACAGATAGCCACAAAAAAGCCCAAACTGTTTTTGAGGGCATCTCTGAACCAGCCATGTGGATAGAGCATACCACCAGAGCAGTGTCCAGCAACAGCTTCCAACCCGACATCAGCACCACCAGCAAGCTGGGACTTACCCAGGCAGTCATAAGGAGGGAATGAAGCGTCAGTGGCGTTGGTGGAGGCAGAGCATAGATGTTGGTGAGACACAGCTCTTTGAACTTCTTGCCAATCAGGCTCAGCGCTTTTTCTACTTGATGCGTGGAGCCTGGAAGACAAAAATCGCGCAGAAAATCTGTAGCACAGACATGCTGAGGACACCCCTATCCTGTTAAACAATAGAGCTACCAGGAGCCTTCTGCTCTACCTCAACAACTTAAGTTTTAATAGTTTGGCCACATAACCTGATATCAGGCCAACATGAGCAACTCAGACCGTCAGGTCCCAGTTTCAACAGCTTTAGGCTCCAGTATGAACCCAATTCACTGGCAGGTATTTTTCAGCCACAATTAATCTAACATCCTTCACAGTCAAGACTGCATTTACTGCTACACATCCCAGAGCTCCTCCTTCAAGCCTGAAGGGATCCTGCAAAAGCTGTTGGCTAAACTACAGCAGTCGAAGGTGTTCACATGCAGTCTCACCTCTAGAACAGAGGGTTCGTGTGTCAAGGCACAGCTGACTGGGCATATACCTCTGCTCTAACATGACTCGGCAGAAAAGTTTTATAAAGCACTGGACTCACAAAGCCACTAAATCTGTTTAAATTTCTTGCCCATCTAATTAAGGCCCACAAGCTACTTATTAGAGCATGAATAAAGAGACATTCCACTTACCTTCAATGTGACAGACTTGGGAGTCACGGAAATAAGGTAGTGTTGCGACATAAATTTTGGCACCAGACGATTGCCTCAAGAAGCTCATAAATCTTCCTTGTTTGCCAATCAAGCGGCCAACTAATTCCTTTATGAAAGAGACAAGAAAGCAACAGTCAGGGAGAGAAAAGCAGATCCACCACCACTGTTCTCTGTGGCTTATTTCGCCCACATTCCCAGTTCCTGTAGCGTAGAGCCAGGCAGGACAAATCTAAGGCAACGCTGGAGCAGTGCGGAGTTCAGCTGGTCTGTGAAAAGTCACGGTGGATACAGAGCAGTAAGCACAGCTCATTTGGATAGATCCATCTTCATCTCTTGTAGAACGACACAAAGACACGATGAGACAAAACCAGGCCTGGTAAAGGCTACTGTCTTCCTACAGTCAAGTCACATCCTCTCCCAATCTCCCACCACTTTTTTGGAATGAGTCCAACAACCAGGGTTCCCCTGCACACAGCCCTGACATGCCTCTTCTTTACAGCTGCATACTGGCTCTTCTCCTGGTGAGTCCCAATGGGAGCTAAAGGCTTAAATCCTCACTGACTTGTTGCTGATCAACCTGGGATGGCTCTGAGCCAGCACCAGATGGGAAGAACCAGAAGATGGCTATGTAGGGCAGGGCAGATGCGCGAGCAGGCCAGCAGCTGGTTACCTTTGGGACCTCTATTTCCCAGATAACGAAGTCGGACTTGCTGGATTCTCCTCCTAGCTTAGAGTTCTGGCGAGTCACTGTCTTCCTCATGGCACAGCCACTGTCCACGAAATCCACGCTATTTACATCCGAACCTACAAGACATGCACACATGTCAGCATCCAGACAACCCATGCAACCCAGCTGCCAGACACAAGCCCATGAAAATGCATCATTTCACAGAGAGGTTACACTGAGCTCTTCCTGTGCATTCAGCTGGGATGTTCCTGCACCAGGTTCTCCCCTCTTTCAGAAAGGGTCAAGTCCCATCACACAGAGCTTACTCGTTTCCTTTTATTCCTGGAGAAAAACCTGCACACCTCTGAGGCTTAAACAGGGCTCTTCACAGAGAGTTCAGCGCGTAGGGATGGACATGCAACCTACTCATCTGCTCTTTGCACTGACATGATGCTCCTGCCACCTGCGCCCATGACTAGCTGTGGCAGGGAATTGCCTATTGCCCACATTTGTCCTACACTTGAAGAAACAAGTTGCCAGAGCTGAGCTATGTTTCATTTCCAAGCCATCAGCTGGTACCAGGAACAATTCTGCTTGGGAAGGGGACAAGCAGATGCCTAGAAAGTCCAAGGCAAACAGTGCAGCTGTTTGCGAGAGACTTCCTAGACAAGGATGAGGATTTAAGTCTCACATCCAAGCTGTGAAGGTCAGCTGTAGGACTTCTTACCCAACATAGCCACATTATCAACTTTACCTGCTCTATCCCCTCTCCCTACCCTTCAGCTGTCTCAGTGCAGAGCTTTCAGCCCCTGTCACCACCAGGGTCCACAACACTCATACCTTCTGGTCACACCAGCCTTCACAACAAAGCAAAACCATTTTCTTCCTATGGTTACTCTCACTAGTGAAAATGTTTTGTGGGTTTAATCCTCAATTGTTGGCAAACTCAATCCCCACGTCTTTGCAACAAGCGGTGTTCAAACTACTCTGTAGCAATGACAAAAGACATCCCATCATTAAGGGCTGTCGGCACCACAGGGTCCCACAAAGGATTTGAAGATCCATCCCCGAGGTCACACGGGTTAACAGTTGCTCAAACAGCTTTGTATTCTGCCAGGCACACACCATCCAGGATCTCAAAGGTAAAAGCAACACAAGGACAGATGGGGGAACTCCATGAACATTGCTCCCTGTTGGGATTTCTTGGCATGTACCTCCCCTTCCAAGCAGGAAGGGTTCAAACAGGGCTTCAGGGCAATTGCTCTGCAACCAACTGATTCGACCACAATTCATCAGAGCACCTCCCTGTCTCCTCCAGCAGCACCTCAGAAACCTACAGCCTCCTTTCAGCAGCAGCCCATAAACACAGAGAAGATCCCAGTGCCCACTAGAGGCTGCCTGAACTGAAGCAGAAACCATTTCTACTAGCAGGTCTCAAACCAGCAAGGTGTTCAACAGCCTGGCCTACATCCAGACATGGTGCAGCACACTGGGCTACTTAAGCACATGCTTAGCTTTGGACAAGAAGCTTTGTGCTAAGAGTGGACCAGCCTGTCCACCCCTTTGCAGTATGCCCTGAAGATCACCCAGCTAACATTGGAGACTACAGATGGGAATTCTGAGAGCAAATGCATACCCACCTGCACATGAAGTTAAACTTTCATTTACTGGGGAAGTTAAACATGAAGAGGATTTATCTGAACATACTCTGAAGCAGAAGAGTTACAGCACACAAAACGTTAGTTCACCATGTTTTTGTAGGAGGATTTTCAGATCCCTTACCTCCTGAGTGATCTCCCACCGCCCTGCTACACTCATGATGCAAGTCTGGACCATCCTCTTGCAGTATCCCATTACTGTGTGGCACTTCCCTGTCTTCAGGCAGCATCAGAGGAGGAGGTTTTTCACCTAGTACTGAGCTCTGCTCAGCAGACATGTCTTGGGTTGCAGACATGCTCAGTGAGTCCAAATGCTGGCCTGATGCGACAGACAGCGTTGTGTTCTGCAATGGGTCCTCCACACTTGTCCCAACTTCAGATACATATGTGCTGTACCCAGAGTCCTCCATAACCAGCAGTGACTTTTCCAGTAAGTCTCCATGGTTTGTCACAGGAGTCCGTCCAACTCCTTGGGACTCACCACACACACGGTTCTTCACCCGATGGTCTTTTGTGTCCCCCTGAGCAGGGCTGGACGAACAGCCGTGTGCCAAACAGCTGGAGTCTCCCACGCTCTGATCCCGTTCCTCCGTCTGCGGGGATGTCAGTACCACAGCATCACCCTGTGCAGAAACGTTCTCATTAGCTACCGTAGCTTCCTCCGCAAGCACCTGGTCAGAGGAACCAAGGCTTGCCATCTCCAGAGGTCTCTCAACTCGGCTGGCGGTGGCCTGGCAGATCCAAGTGGACGCACCACTTGCGGAACCAGACAGCACTTCCTCAGTTGCTGCCAAAATGACCTTGGAAATGATCTGTATCGCTACTTGCTCAATTTTCTCAACTCCTTCTTTGTCCAAACTCACTTCTCCAATCTTTTCTCTTTCCAATTCATCCCCTTTTGGCTGTGAGTCCTCCTGACACACAGGTACAGTACTGGCAATGGACTCAGACGTATCTTCCTCCCTGGACTGCTCCAAACAGGCAGACTCCAAGCTAACCGGTAACACGCTCACTGCAGAATCTTTGTGACTTGATACAATTTCAAATTCATTATTGAGAAAGGCTTGTGGGGTATTGGCTTCCTTCTCCAATCCCAAGCAAAAGGCTGTCACAGCGCCAGGATCCGACAGCACCATTTGTGGCATCTGGCTTTCCTTCGGGGGCTTCGCTGGAGAACCACCCAACTGCTCTGCATTGCTGATCTCCTCTGTGATTCCCAAACACTCTTGTGTCACTGTCATTGATGCTGGTGGCCACTGCTCTTGGTTTGCACTAGAGCTTGAATCCTGTGTCAGGCTCACTGCAGCACTGCTATGACACACTGTGCTCTTTGAGATCAGAGGGAGAGAAACACAAGCAGGGACACCGCTTTCATCTCGAGATCCTATCGTTTCTAGTTTTTCACTGTCGTCCTCAAAGGCGCTGGGCTGAGTTGTCTTTACTGACAGGTCTGGAAGGTCCTGTGAGAGATCTGGCCTCTTCTGAGTTTGACACAGAAGAGAGGGCGTCGTCGACCCTGCTGACAGCAGGGAGGTCGAGGTTTCATTCTCTGAGCATTCCTCTTCTGAAGACAGAGGCAGTCTTCGAGGAACACATGCTTCTGTTCTGGGTGACGAGTTATGCTCTGGCACTTTTTCCTGCTGCTTTTTCTGAATGGCTATTGCTTGTCTGTCGTGATAGCTTGCATGCTTTTTTCTCTGGGAATAGATCCACCAGCAGCCAAGAAGTGCCAGCACTCCAGGTATGGCATATGGGATGATACTGCGGAAGCGTAAAGCCATTTTACAGAGCCTCAGCAATTATCTAGAAGGAGAAACAGAAACCACGTTAAAATAGTCCCAGGTAACAGGAAGGGCGAAGTTTCATAAACGCCTGGAGGTATGCATGAACTGACTGGTTTTCCAGCCACTCTTTAAAGTCACATCTTTGTTCTACCAGCAGACCACAGAACAAGATCCTTACCTAAGACTAGGGATATCTGGACATTGCTCATCATTTTACTCATCCATTTCACCCTACCCCACTTTTACACTTCAAACAATTCCACCTTCTTTCTCCTGCCTCACCTCTGCAGGTCACTACTACCCACAAGGAGAGCATCCAGCACTGCAAGTGTCTCCAGCATCAGGCTGGGGTCACAACACAGCTGTGCCATGAGTGTTCCAAGACACTGACCTGATAGCTGCAGGCCTTCCCAGCTCCCAGCTCTTCACTTGAAAGGCACCATCAGTTCCTGAGAGCCTCCAAGGCTGACAACACACACTTCATTTGCAAAGCATCTCACCTCCACTGAGTTGTGATGTTTTAGTGTTCTCATCCACAGCGTTGCCAGAGGCTGGGGCGCGGGCACGCAACACAAGTCTGAAGTTAAGTAGGAACTGAAGAGCAACAGCAGCTACTCTGTTGAATTCTACACACACAGGACAGGAATTCCTAAACAAAGAACAACTACAGCCCAGTGAATCAGGTGCCTCCCAATAACCAGAAGTCCCTCTAAGAGATTTTGCAGTCCTGAAGATGGGAAATATGTGATAACACCCTGATAACAGTGGTATTTGTCTAGCAAAAGCAGCCTGGATAGAGACACTACTACTTAGGATCCCAGCTCCAAAGCTTGTTCTACATCTAAATGTACTATTTTGACAGGTGAATTTCTCCAGTTGAAAGCTGCCTCTTGTACTCTACAAAGTGTGTGAGCCCCTCCCTGCCCAGACACCACTGAGACTCAGGTCCCACTCACGCTCCTCCATTTCCAGGCCTCACCTGGGTTAGACGAGGCAGGGCTGACAAGCCTTTCCTTTTCCTCAAGGCAAGTCTACAGCTGGAACACAAAGCTCAACAATTACTCACAGTCCCAAAACAGTCTTGCTGCAAAGCACTTACAGTTTATATTTTTACTGAGCAAGAATTAAAGCAGAACATCACGTGTCTGACGATGCTTACACACGACAGACTTTCCTCCAAACAAGCCTCAAGACTTTTGCCAATGAGCAACAAAAATAAAGATTGTTTTCAGGAGATAACAAAGTCCTAGAAATGGGAAGCACCACTGGAAAAGAGTATTATCTAGTTCCTCTTTAGAAGTGTAATATTTCTAAGACAAGAGAAGACAATCAAGTCAGTCTGTTGACTATGCTTAGTCTGCTCAATCGGAAAAAAACCTTTTGTTATCAGAGCAAGCGTTCCGACCACGGTTCCAAACACAACTCTCCTTCCAGGCCTCGATTTTCATGAGGAGCTGATTACATTCTAGCTGAGGGACAAAAAACACTCCTCCCTCCCCTCAGGCTCAAACTGAGCATCCAAGCCTCAGGTAATTTAATATTTGCTCCAGATTTCTCACCTCGTCCAGCCACACCCTTCCATCCCACAGCAAACACACAACTTCATCCACGCTAGCTGGGATGCCAGCCTTGCTTCTGTGCTGTCTACCGCAGAGTCCTAATGACTGAGGCAAGTAAATACAAGAAGGGCCAAAACAGGGATTAGAAAATTTCTTGCTCAATCCCAAATCAAAGGTCAGCTGCAGACAGGATTTAAGAAATCCAGTAACACCTCCAGTATATCATAAATGGGGTACTGATGTTGTTCTACACAAGAAGCCTGACTCTTTGTTCACTGGACATTCATATCTGGTATCTTCTAAATCCAAGTTACTTCCAGCTGGGTTTATACAGTCAGGCAGGGCTCACTGCTGAGGATGAGCTTCCTGCTAATGCCAACATCTGAGATTTGGAATTAAAGAAACAACAAACCTATGCAAGAATTCAGATGTTTGGTTTTTGGAACTTGGTAAATGGAAGGGTGAAGTCTGTCCATTCCTAAGACAAAAGGTTCCCATTTCTGCTCCCCAGCACAATGGCACATTGTGAGCCGCTGCCAGCGCTCGTCTGCTGTCCGCTCAAGTTGTTCTCATTAATGCAGAGCCACCCTACAAGCTGTCTCACAGGCTACCACCAACTCAAATTAAAGTAGCTCGCATAAGTCTGTTCCCAGCAAGCTTTCCTGATTAAACAGACAGCCCTATTATTATCATCCGATTCCCTATGAAGTTGCATCAACTGTACAAACAATGGTCCCACACAGTCCCGCAGCACGGGAAGACAGCAGTAGGATGCCTCACGGAGGGACAGGCCTGTCCCCAAGCCTGGCAGACAACACAGTTCTAAAACTCAATTTAAACATCATTATAATTGAAGAGAAAGATCTTCACTCTTCTGTGATATTTAGATCAGCAGGGACTGGTGGATTAGCTGACTGCTTCTTGTGTAGCTCATTTAATTTAATGTTTTTAAGTTGACTAGTTTCAGCAAGAGCTGCATTATAACTCAGTGACTGGATTAAACAGGAATTCCACATCCCTCCATCAACTAGAAAGGGATAAGAGGCAGTAGCTCTGCACAAGATGCCAGCAGACGTCCTAAAGCTCTGGGGTGGCTGGGAGACAGCTAACACCAACAAAATCTCCTGGCAGAAACACGATAGGAAGACATCAGTGGCCTGATTTTGATATGCTGGTCACAACGCCGTCTTTGATGCAGCACGTAGAAGACGGCTGCTGATTTTTAACCTGCTCAACTGAACGGCTGTAAGATGTACCACATACTTCTCTTTAATTTCCTCCACGGTAGAGTTCCGAAAGCCCACATCCATTTTCCAGCACGTTTAAGAGTGACAAAACTCTCCCTCCATCGCCAATTTGACAGCCAGTTCAGGACTGCGGGGCCAATGGGATCATTTCAACACACGGAGGGAAGACAGCCGGGGATTTTCCTGCCAGCAGTAGGACAGAAAATGGCAACTTGTCAAATCACATGGCCTGAAACCCTGCCAAAGCCGGGGGAGCCTGGCCCGACGGCCCTTGCACTCTCCAGGCAGGAGCCAGCTGGGGAAGCACAGCAGCTCCAGAGGCTTTGGACCGGAGATGATCAGCTTGGAAGAAGCCAGAACCAGCGAGAAGGGCTGGATGCCCCAGTGCCGTTTCCCAACGTGCAGGGCCCCAGTGCAGCCCCACACCAAAAATAGTGCAGAGCTCACACACTGTGTGCCCTCACCCCACACCACCAGCCACTTCCACTTCCTTCTGGCATGTCAGGAATCCCGTCTAAATGTCACACCTTCTACCAAGGCACAGCCAGAGAGCTGCAGCTAGGACACGAGACTTCTCCAACTTGCTAAATAATCCCCACAGTAGGTCAGGATGGGATTAAGACACCAAGGGGAGAGCAGGGCTCTGTCAGTTCTGTATCCTGACTTGATTTACTGAAAACTCCTGGTAAAGATCAGGGAGACGAGGACAAGAATGAACACACTCACTTGCCCACCTTAAAAAAAAAAAAAGCCAAGGACAGTCAAGTTATTCTACTTGTGCACATTAGGGTCCCAGAGCAGTCTGAAGCCACCGTGTCTCTCCAGCCAGGACAAACAACCCTTCAGGAGACAGATCCTTATAAGGCTAGAAATGCTTGCAGCACGAGGTTCCCAGAGAAGCCAGATAATTCATTCTCAAGGTCCGAGAGGAGAGTTCAGCACTCGCTCCAGATTTTCAGAGCTTTCTACACACAAGAAGGTCTGTTCTGGGAGCAAGCTGCTTCAGGTCTCCACAAGAAGAGACAGGGACAACTCCCAGGCGACTGAGCACCCAGGCTCTGCAGGGACGTACCCTGTGGCACTGCCGGTCCCTGCCCCAGCACCTGAGAGGTGACGCTTCCAGAGCCCCAAAGCAGTGGAAATCAAGGCTGGGATTAAAGGCCATCTTGAAGGATCACAGAGCAAACAAGCAGGCAGCTCAATTGGAAATGCAGCTCCAACAGCAAGGCCAGGACGTCTCCCTGCAAACCCTATAGTTAGTGATACAGCACTTGGGAAATAAATACTATGTGGGTGAAAGAGAACTGGACGAGGCTGGCACAGTTAAAACTAAATGGGACCACGTGGGCTCTTAAAATTTTCCATGCTAAAAATAACCAGTAGCACATGCTCTGCCTTATAAGAGACATGAGAGCAGGAGTTCACAAAAACCTCAAGAACTGGAGGCCCTACCATTAAGGTTAAAATAAGAGAGATTACTGCACAGAAACAGACGTGGAAAGACTTCCTTGACCTACCCTTGCGTTATGCCGAGGCAGAAGGCATGTTTTTATGGAAAGCTGAATTGGCATGTGGCACTGCAGCTTGTAAGGTTTAGGAACAACTGTCAGAACATGTGGGGATGCAACAAGGAAGGCTAAGGACCACTTAGAAATAAATCGGGCAAGGGATGCCAAGGACAACAAGAAGGGCTTCAAGTACATCAGCGGCAAAAGAAAGATTAGGGAAAACATGGGCCTGCTGCTGACTGAGGTGAGTGCCCTGGTGGTGGCAGATACAGAGGAGGTGGAGTTACTGAATGCCTCCTTTGCTTCAGTCTTTACTCTAAAGAGACAGCCCCCAGGAACCCCAGATCCTGAAGGTGAGAGAGAAAGTCTGGAGAACAGGAAGACCTTCCCGTGGTCAAGGAGAATTGGGTTAGAGATCTTTTCAGCAAACTCAACACCCACAAATCCATGGGCCCCAAGAGGATTCACCCATAAGTGCTGAGAGAGCTGGTGGATGTTATTGCTGAGCCATCCTGGAGAACAGGAGAGGGGCCTGAGGACTGGAGAAAAGCCAGGAGTCAGTACTGGGCCCAGTCTTGTTCAACATATTCACCAATGACCTGGATGAAGGGACAGAGTGTGGCCAGCAGGTTCAAGGGAAGCTCTCCTCCCTCTTTACTGTGCCCCAGTGACGCCACATCTGGAGTACTGTGTCCAGTTCTAGGCTCCCCACTTCAATAAAGTCCAGGAACTATGGAGAGAGCCCAGCGGAGGCTACAAAGATGAGGGGATTGCAGCATATCTCTGATGAGGAAAGGCTGAGCACCGATCAGCTTCACTGCTGCTCCTACAGCAGCTCGCTCCTCTCCTTCACAGCTGAAGCTGCTCCACTGATGCCCCAGGCTTTATTAATATTTCATGTTACAGTTGCTGCTTCTGTGGATTTTCTCCTGCTCAGGAGCCAAAGTTTGTCCCAGCACAGCTCCAGCGTTATCCCTCGCAGGACTCGGAACCCTCGAAAGCAGAGGTTTACAACGAACATCTCGGCCTCGACAAACTGCAGGGTGTTTTTACAGATGTTTTGGAAATCACCAAGAAGCTCATCTACACACAAACACCAGCCACCAGCCACCCTCACCACCTGCACAGCCTCTTGGATTCACGCACAGCCCTGAGCTGATCACTGCTGCTATGCAATAAGCCACAGGTTCATTTTTTAATTAACATTAACCCTATCAGATTATCAAGCTCCTTACTGCACTTTATATCTTATTACCTTCCTGCTCCAATCATTTCATTATTTATAGTTTAACCAAGCCAGTGTCTCCCTGTGAATCCTCTATTTCAGAGGAAGGCAAGATCAATTTTTCACCACTTTGCCAAAAAGGTATCTCAGAGACAGAGGCAAAATGCAGAAACTGCTTCTGTGTCACTTGACCAATACCACCTTGATATTTCTTGACTCAATTTGATGGAGGACACAATCTACCAACACATTACAAACATTTTTGCCCAAATCCCAGTTTTATAATCTTTCATTCTTTCTTCATTCACCTGGGTTGGAGAACAGAACAAATTATTTTCCAGAATTTCAGAACAAATACATCAAATACTTGGCATTTTGTGTTTGCTCCTACATCAACGAAGCTAATGCAGCCCTTGCTATGGGCACAGTGTAGTGTCCACCTCAGATGTAATTATAAACTAAAATTTAAAAGCAACCTGCCAAGTCAAATGCCTGACATCTTTATCAATTTCCACAAAACAGGCATGCACAACACCCAGGAGCAGAGACTAAACTAACCAAAGGCTTCCAATACACTCTGCACACCAGACAGAAAAAAACCCAAAACACAGAGCTGAGTCTTCAAGGAGACAGAATAATGAGGTTTCCATCACAAAACACTGATACTGCTGTAAGAAAGGCAGCACTGAGACCAAACAGGTACGTGGAGAACAGCATCCAGACCTGCTCACAAGGAGCTTTGCTGTGCACAGCAACCAGACCTTGATAAACAGCTTCTCAAAACAAAAGCTGGACTAGACTTAAACAGAAAAGCAAAAAGTGGTGTTGTTCAGTTGGGAGCCTTGTGCCCTGAGCTTGGCTTGCTAAGAACAAGCCACAGAAGCTCACAGAGAGGAGGAATATTTGTGACAAAAAGGCTCTCTATAGTCACCTAGGGTAGGAAGGAACAGCAAAGGTTTCACAGAGTCACTCAGGCTGCAGAAGCAGGAAGGTAACCCCTATGCATTAACAAGCTGCCTACAAGAAATTACACAACATACTTGAGACCTAATCAGAGAGACACGCTGCTCTTTGATCTGTATTACAGCAGCAGCACAAACCCTCGCCCAGATCACGCCAGGGGCTGTTCTCACACACAGAACTGCTTCCCCCAAAGATTGCAGCCTGTCTCCTCTCCTCAGCTCTGGCAGTCCTCTTTAAAAGCCGAAGCCAAGACACAGATTAAGTGACCTTCCCACAGTCACATTGACTTGGAGGAACCCAAGAGATAGAAAAGAGGCACTTCAACTCGGGAGATGGGAGCACGTCCTCTTTACCAGGCAGCAAACAGAGCACTGTACTCCATTCAATTTGAAATATTTTAGGGAAGTGATGTGCAAATTTCTTTCCTGCACCCTTGAACACCAAAAAATTCTTCCTAATCCCGCATTTCAACAAGAAATGGAATGCAAGTCCAAGCTAATAACAAAAGATGCTCCTCTTTAAGGAAGGGGAAACTACAGGGCCACAGTCCTAAGAATTATGGGGACACACACTCCAATCCTGGTTCCAGAGACTCCCAGTTTCCAATTCACAGAGTTATCCCCAGGCAAAGCTGATGCCCCCGATACAAGAGCCACATGCAGCTCATGAGCTTTTGCCAGGAACTGCTGCTATTTATACACAGGGAGCCAAAATCAGCTATAGCACATGGCAAGTTTCTTATCCTCATTGCCAGGTGGCAGCAGAGGTCAAAGGCAACCAGGACCTCTTCAGGTCTACCAGCAGTGATTTGTTTGCTGAAGAATAATTTAAAATGATCTTTTATGAAATATTCTATTCTGCTAATAGCAATGTACAGGGCCCACAAATTCAGAGTCAGCTCCCAGTCAGGGTACAACATGCAGAAGCAGCAAAGTTAAACAGAATACATGTAGTGGACACTAAAAAAAAACCCAAACCACACAGTAAAACAGCTAAAGACAGATCATTTGCAAAAGCAGCGAGTGACATGCAAACATATCACCTTCAGCAATCCCCATGAGAAGCTTAACAGCCTTAATTTCCAGGAAATATTAAGCACCTGCTGAATAAAATATCTTCTTCCAAGTATCTGAAAGTGGCTGCCTGAAGTTAATCATCAGTTCATGAAGTTTAACCAGCAATTTGCATTAAGACTTCCACAGAAGCACTGTAGTTAGAAATCAAGATTTAAAAAAAGGCTAATCATTAGATATGAAACATTAAAGAATTAAAAGTAATTAATGTTTTAATTAATGTTTTTCAGTACTTCTAGATGTAGCTAAGGGCACCTGGGATATCAGCCCTGATCTTATTACAGTCTCCCTGGACACTAGAAATACCTTAAATAAGTTTTTCACATCAGTTAAGTGCACATGAAAGATGAGAGCCACCGATAAGTGGGGTATGTTGCTTTTAAAGCATTAAGCTCTTCAGATAACTCTACTACTGCAAAAGCACACTTGCTCTCAAACACCCCTGGAGTCAGCCTGCAATGTTTTCAAAATGAACACGGAGAGTCTCAACACAGCAACTCAGCTGCTGCTGGCTCAGAACAGCTTTGGCTGTAACCCTCAAACAAACTCACTCCTGTCACAGTTCACTCCCAGGAGTTCCCGTGCAGGGACTGGGAACCTTCCTACCGTGGTGGTTCTGAACTGCAGGTACCTCCATCTCACACCCTGGATGGGGAGGGGAATTCCTGTTGTCTAATTTCAGGCACTGTGGAATGTCTAGGTTAAAGCCAAGGCTTTCTAGGCAGTTGATGATTTTCAGTGTTAGGGTCTCAAAGCATCTCCAGAAATCTCTAAGGAGGAATCTGGTTCCTAGGATGGGTCTCTACACTCGGCACGACTAAGGAGAGCACATCTAAGAAACAGCTACCAGAACACACAACTGGGTTCCTGCAGCACTGTCCATGCAGACCCTCCAAACCTAACAACCGAATCTGTCTGGTGTCTGAGAACAAACATCCTGTAGCCCTGTTATACAAGATACTGTGATGATCACAGCGAGATTCACCTGCCGAAATCCCCCAGCACTGATAGCCCACAGGAGCTTTTATAAGCCCTTCAAGAGCTCAAGGAAACACTGAAACAGAAGCTGAGGGACTGTGAGATGAGTGGTACCAGGACAGCAAGCGATGCAATAAGGTGGATTCTAGCAAGCTTCAAGCACAGCTCAACTTCTTCTGCATTTTAACTGAATAAAAAGTTGTCATTTCCTTCAGTACACTAGGCAGCACATGCAAGCAAACCAATTAATCAAGAACTAAACTGTGCCATCAAGATGCATGTCGTGAAGCTGTACTATCCTTTTTCAGAGCCACAGGTACCTTGAGATTGCTAGATGACAGGTACAGCAGCTCAGCAGATGCCTGCACAGGATTTCACCCTTTACACAGGAAGCTCATTAAAAAAAATGAGGGAGGGGGTTAAGTGACTTGAACTGGGTCACACAGTGACCCCCCAGCAGAGGAGCAAGCTCAGCTCAGTTGCTCTGACAGCTCTGGTCCACGTGCTACCCAGGAAAAGCTGAACCTCCTGCACGAGCAGTCGTGCCGCGCTCAGGCACGCGACGTGCTCCTCCTTGGCTCTACCACGCACACACGTTGGGCTGTAACTCAGTAGATCATTCACAGGCACAAAGCAAACAGGAGAAAAGTAAAGTTACCATCTCCTGCTCCCACTTTCCCCAGCAACGAGCCATTTCCTTTCACCTGAGACAAAGTCCACAAAGGCTCTGATAACACTCAGCAGGTGCTGGCACAACCTCCGACCTGACCAAGGCAGCGCACGACCCTGGAAACACAGAAAGTCAGAATTACAGGATTACCCCATCCTGCAGCCCCACACTTTTCTGTGACAGACAGACTGTGACTGAATGCAGCTTTGCTGATGTTTCCTGCTATTACAGATAGTTTTAATGAAAAAGATGCCTATTTTGTGTTCCCTGCTTCACAGTCTAATGTACTAGACTGTGATAAAGAACTTAGCCAGTTGCCCAATTCTGGAAGGCGAGTCACTTAGATCTCACTTGCTTGAAGGAGGGGGAAGAAGAATTAAAAATAAAATAAAAAAAGAAGTCAAACAACAAGGATTATTCCAGGAGAGTGAAGCTACTGAAACATTACTCCCTCAGCAGCAATATAATTTAATTCCTTTGGTCATGATTATACTCCACACTGTTTTACAAACAAACACAAGTCACTACAATATATTAAAAGTTTGTTAATAACAGTTTTTATCAGCAATTACCATAACATAAGCAAGCCTTGCCACACCAGCCATGCCAGAGACAACACAAGGCATCCTCAACTTTTACTGCTGAGTCTACAACACTCCTGCCCTCCCTTGCTTCCATTTCTTAGCAGCTGGGACAAACTGCACTGAACACCGGCTGGGGCTGCCGTG
>NW_010332378.1:0-15548 GCF_000700745.2 Antrostomus carolinensis
TCCGTGGGTGTAAAGCGCAGCTCTGTTGAGTACGGCTGTGGCAATAGGAGCGCTTAGGAGAGCTCGTTACTATTTCCGTGTGAGGAACGTGCTTGTAGCACGTACACAGCTAAAATGTCTCAAAATGTGTGCCGTGTTTGTGCGTTCAGGATGTGTGTCACAGATTGAAAGCGCAGCTGAGTCTGTAATGGGCTCTGAATTGAGCTTTTGGTTATGAAGGACTGCGTGCTTCTCCCGATACGTGGTTTCAGGTGGGGAGAGTGAAGCACAAGATGTGTGAAAATCACTTTTTTGCAGATGGACAGTGAGGAAGGACGGTGGGGTGAGGCCGTGGGGGGCCATGACAGTGCAAAAACACCCTGTCTGAACAAGTTTCACTTGCTGTATCTCCTGAAGTGAAACTGAATGTAAGCTTGCTTCTGACCTTCAGGCTTAGAAGTGGAACTCCCCTGGCATCCTTTCCCAAATCATCTGAATTATTTGGATTTGTCTAAATTTCTCACTAAATTCCAGAATTCATGTGGATAAAAATCTTGATCTCCTTTTTGCTGATGTTTATATGCGTGTTTGTGGAAATTCCCTCAGTTGTTACACATTTTACTTAAGAGGGTGCTACTGAAATGTTTTTGTGAAGCATGTCATTGGCTAAGTGCTACTCTTTAAGAAGCAGAGAAGCTTTTCATAAATTCAGAGTGTAAAAAGGATGTTTTCAGTGCAGTGAAAATAAGATCAGAAATGCTAATGGCATTTGTTAAAAAATAGTCTTTAGCAGATAATTTCATGCTTGAAAGCGATTATGGCAATCTCTGAATCTCATGAGAAAGTTAATACTTAATTCACATTTTGATAAAGCTCTTACAAACAAAATCAAATTATTGTCCATGTGTTGAGAAGAGTTTGGCCTCCGTTGGCCTGGATTATTGTTTTGTAAATCATATTTCACCTAATTTATGCCGTTCTTTGCCCCACTTCTGCTCACTTCTGAAATAGCTTCTCCTTGGTCCTTGCACAGTAAGTGCATTTTTTTCTGTCTGCAATGTTATTTTTGCAGACTGACTTTATAAGTTTGTCAGTTTATTTGTGTTTATTGGGAGCTGGGAAGCCCTCTAGGGAACTGTAGTTTGGCTTGAAGTTTAGCATGAACTCAACATCATTGCTCAAAACATATTTGTCTCTTAAAAATATGTATTGAAAGTTACCAGTTGCGTTTGACTCCGAGAATGCCCATGGAAGACACCTGCCATGCTGCCCCTCTGTGATACAGCATGTAAGGGCTCTGATCTGGCTGCGTTAAAGACAGAGGCAGCATCACTGTGGAGCTCTCTACATCGTCTGTGCACACTGTGAAGAGACAAAGGTTAACTTGCATCCTTTTTTGGCTTCTGGGAAGCTAGCTGAGCTGCTTTACTTTCCGAGTAGGTATAACTGCCTCTGGACTGTAATCAGTAACTTCCTTAAGATAAGATACCAGCAAGTCATAAATCGTAACCTGTAAAGTTTTTTTTGTTTGGTCTTTCATCAAATTGGATGTTTAAAATAATAAAAAGTTTCATAAGTTCAGTTCACTTTCTCATGGAAGGTAGCAAAGTTTATTCTTGTAGCTTCTGTGCACAGTAAAGCTGGTTTGATTGGCAATCTATCCCCATAGACTTAATATTTTGCAGTTTTGTTTTAGATGTGATGTATGCATTTAGTGTGCTATAGGGAAATTCTCTATGTTTCTACATCTATTTCTCATGTTTGCTGCTTTTAAAATGCAGCAGAAAAAATAAATTCAATACAATATCTACATAAAAGCTGATGTAATATGGTGTGGGATCAGATTGTGTGTGGAAAAGCTTTGAGGTTCTTAAAACTGTTCTTTGGTCTACTGATTCCAGCTATTGAGCTTTATTTCCGCATTTGTGAGAACAAGAGAAGGAACTGCTTTTATAATTTAATGAAGGAAACCTTTGTACAATGGTCTGCTAAGTGGATAGACCACCTTCTGGGCAAATTTATTTTGAATGAGTTATTTCTTTAACTGTAAACTTAGAGTTACGTGCTGAATATTTTAGGTGCAAATGCATGAGGTCTTAATATATTAAAATAAAAAAGTACCCTGTGCTTTTATTTCAAATATTTTTTTTTAAAGATTATTCAAATCACTTTAAATCACTTTTTAAAGAATTTTTCCTGAGATTGTGCATGCCCACAAAAATATAACTGTCTTTATATAACTGGCTTTACCAAGGAATTCCTGAAACTTTGTAAATTGGGTCTAAAAATTAGACCTGTGTAGTTCTTGGGTCACTTGTGGCTTACAGGTTGGTTGGTCTTTTGGCAGATGAGTGTAGAGACAGCGTATGTGACTTAGCAGTGGGACTGTGTGTTCCCTGGAGGATTGTTACCCAGCCACAAGGAATGCTGCCTCACTGCCCTCCCGTTGGAGGGGCTGTGGTGACTGACCAGGCAGGCTCTGCATTGTGACTGCTTTCTCAGGCCCTGCCAAGGAGCTGGCAGTGCCCTTCAGCCACCAGAACTAAGGCAGCAGAGCCATGATGGGCTTGGGTAGTCAGGGGAGAGGAAAGAAGAAGGGAAGAGGCAGGGTGAACTACAGTGTGAGTGGGAGAGGAGGATGGAGTTGAATGAGAGATGGTACCAGTGGCCAATGGCCCACAACAGTTTCACTGCCAATGGCATAGTGGTCCTGTGCCCTGCTGGCTTGTACACTCCTCTTGTAAAGCTGAAAGCTCGAGTCTGAATTGGCTGAAAAGCTTGGTTGTCACTTTTAGCTTTACTTTTGATGTGTTCCTGCTTGATGGTTCAGACCTTTACCCCCTTTTTTCCTCATGGGGAGTGTGAAACGGTAGAGACCCTTGATGTAAGGCTGGAGGGTCAGATTTGAATTTAGGCTGGGCATAATTTAAAAATGAATTATTAAATCAGATCCTTGCTATACAGACTTATTTTTCTTTCCTGTCTCTTTTAGTTTCTTGATGACTTAAACAGATGGAGTCTGCTTCTCATTTCTCCTTTTATTTGTCCCGATAAGTTACTTAAAGCAGAACATATAGCTTTTGTGACAGAAAGCGTTTCAGCTCAGACAGATAATTTCCAAAAAGTACCTGGCTCTTCAAAAGAGGTAAGTAGTTCTTTGTTTCTTTCATAGAAAGTAGTACAGCTGGGTCATTTGGTAGGTGTAAACCTAAAACACTAGAAGGAAAAAACTCAATGGCAGATAGATTTTGTATATTTATAATGTGGAATTGGGAATAAAATGGTAATCTCTTCATTAAAATTAATCACTGTTAATACTCTAGTTCTATTTAATGCTTCAAATAGACTCATAGACATTTTATTGAGATTTTTTTAGTAGCATACTTTTCTGGCTGTGGATGGGAACTGCAGAATTCCATCGTGACTTTGGATAAGGCATGTATAGTTAGATACACTGAATAGGAAAAAAATTACTTGAAAGCTGTCATACTAAGGCAGATCAGAAGTCCATTTAGCTCAGTATCCTGGCTCTGACACTCGCTGAAACAAATGCCTCAGTAAGAGGCAAGCATGCATTAAGATTTCTGAAAAGCTCTTCAAGCCTCCAGCCAAGGGATTGTGAAAAGTTGAAAATAGTAGTCTCCCTTGGAAGCTTCCTTTCATTGTGATTTGTAAGTACAAGTTGAAGTGTTACACATTTGGATAATTTTGTCAGTCTGCAGAAATAAGGCCAAAATCAAGCTTTTAATTTCTTTGCTTTTCTATAAAATGCACTGGGGGAATGGCAGTGCTTCTTGGTTGGAATTTTATAAATCGTGTTTGCCTTTTAATGCATAATACTTGCAAAATGTTATTGAGACATCCAAAGATATAAATTACAGTAGTGCTGAAATCCTTATGGCAAGCATACTTAGGGAATGTTTTTGTCCTAGATACTTAGAAATCTAAAAAGTGTCCTCTCTACTACTGTGTTCAAAGTACAGAGATGTGGATTTAAAAGATAGAATCATAGAATGGTTTGGGTTGGAAGGGACCTTTCAAGGTCATCTAGTCCAACACCCCTGCAGTGAACAGGGACACCTTCAACTAGACCAGGTTGCTCAGAGCCCTGTCCAGCCTGGCCTTGAATGCTTCCAGGGATGGGGCTTCTACCACCTCTCTGGGCAACCTGTGCCAGTGTTTCACCACCCTCACTGCAAAAAAATTCCTCCCTATGTCTAGTCTAAATCTACTCTCTTTTAGTTTATAACCACTAACTCTTGTCCTGTTGGTAGAGGCCCTGCTCAAAAGTTTATCCTCATCTTTCTTGTAGGCCTCCTTTAAGTATTGAAGGGCCACAATAAGGTCTCCCTGGAGCCTTCTCTCCTCCAGGCTGAACAATCCCAACTCTCTCAGCCTGTCCCCACAGCAGAGCTGTTCCATCCCTCTGATAGTTTTTGTTTTCCTCCTCTGGACCCGCTCCGTCTTGTGCTGAGGACTCCAGATGATGTTCTAAAACTCTAATTACTGAATATATAGCATCTCTAACAAATTATGCATAAAAGTAGTATCCAGACCCTGTGAAAACTTACTATGAACTTGAGATAATGTCTCTCCTAAATTTTGTTGGTTTTATAACTCTTTCCTCACATGAGGAATGCTTGCTGCCTAGGCATCTCTGCTTGGATGCAGGTCTGAAGGGGGACAAAGGTTGTAACCCAAAGCAAAAGAGAAACTTAACTTTGTGGTGTTTTAACCCACAGTGGGACCATGTGGTCCTGCACTCACTCCCCCCACCTGGTGAGATGGGAAGAGAATCACAATAAAGGGGCCATGGATTAGGATGAGGACAGGGACGGCTCACTCACCAGCTGTGGTCAAGGGCAAAACAGCCTGTTACAAATCATCCGAGTAGCACAGTGAGACATAACAACCACATCTGACAACACCTTCCCCCACCCCTCCCTTCTTCCTGGGCTCAAATCACTTTGCTCCCGATGTCTCTACCTTCCCCCCGCAGCTGCACAGGGGACAGGGAATGGGGGTTGCAGTCAGTTCACCTCTGCTGCTCTTCCTGGCATGAAAGTCCAGGAACAAGATGTTCCGACAGGAGCTTCCCATGGAGTCACAGACCTCTTCGGGCTCAGCTCCCAGCTCTGGCATGGGGACATCCACAGGCTGCAGACGGGCCTCCGGATCAGCGAACCTCTTCACCCCCCAGTTTTGCGGGTCCATCCCCACTCTGGCATCGAGTGACTCTGGGGTCTCAATTTCAGTCACACTTGCCCTCAGGCTCAGCTTTTCGGTTCCAGTGTAGAGTCCTCCATGGCCTACACATGGGTGTCTGCTCTGCCATTGAACCTCGATGGGCTGCAGGGACCTCCTTTGCCTTCTCCTACTCCATGCAGTTGAACTGGGTGTCTGAGCTTCTCTGTCCTCCCCATCCTCCTCCTTCTTCCTGGCAATGAATCTCTATGTTTAGGCCAATGGTCGTCTTTTGTTCAGGTCAATGGCCTCTCCTCCAGGTTCTCTCCACCTTCTTCTTTTCAGGACAGTCCTTCCCCTCACAAATATGGATTCTCAGAGGCGTTTCTCTAGTGCTCATTGGCTCAGCCTGGGCTGGTGGGGTATGCCTTGGAGCCAGGGAAGCATCATGAAGCTTCTTACAGGGTGGCCCCTTCCCTCACTACCAAAACCACCCCCTGCCCCAACCCAACACACTAGTCTCTTCTTATTTCCCAGAATTTGGAGCATGTGAGGAGCTGCCAGAGGAATCACTATTTTAATTTCTGCTTCTTCAGGTATGAAGATGTTATATGTCTATGTTTTTGATGTTCCTTGAGTTGGTGTTAGTTAGGAATTTCTTTATCAGTGACACTAGTATAGACTGAGTGATTATACAGGTCTTTTTATGGAGTGATGTCTTCACCTACTGACACATATAGGCTGTAAGTGTACACAGGTCGGAGTGCTTCTGACTTGATATAACCGCTGCATCTTGTGGCAGTGGTTTGTGATGGATTCTTAGTGCAGCAGCTCTGTCTTACAGTTGCTTCCACCATGTTTCTCTGCAGCCTTTGGGCTTTGCCATATTGTTATTTTCTCCCATGACCCAGTAGTCCTTTTTTCGAGGAGGCTTGTCTTGCAGATGTTAAGGCTGATACATGACACAGCAGGTCACATGTAGTGGTGAGTCCTCCAGTGACTGTTGAGGTGGGGAGCGTGTGTTTTGCTTCCTGAAGTATGTGCATTAAAGAAAGCAGCAACAAGAGAGAGGTGGAATGAAACCTCTTTCCTAGCTCAGGACATACTCAGCCATCACTCTGTTTTCAGTGCAGTCATATAACCCTAGCAGCTCACTGCTTTCTGAGGCTGGTGACTTATAGCTTTTCACAGTGGATAAAATGGAGATGCTCAGAAATCCCCAGCAGACAAAAGAATATGTTGAGTCTCATTTTGTTGAGTAGATGGAGTTATTGGCAGGCTGAGTAAGACTTTCAGCCAAGACAACTCAAGTGGATTTGTGAGTACCCAGATGCCTGTGTGGACATTTTCTGGTGTGCGCAGGCCGGTCAATATTCTGCCGCCGCGTAAGCAAACAATGGTGTGAGTGGCTGGGCTGTGATGTGGTTGCTGTGGTGGACTGGAACTGTAATTCAGTGGCTGAGAGTCCTGGATTCAATTCTGTGCTCCACCACAGACTTTTCATCTGACTGGGGCCTGACTCCTTTGTCTGGGGTGGTCTGTGTTGCACAGCATAGTGTTGTGCAGAGATCTTGGGACTGGTATCAGCTCTGGGACTTGGTGCAGCTCTTTAGCCCTGCTGAGGACACAAGCCTCTGGGGATGCATCTCCACCTGCTCTGCATTTGGAGCTAATGGCAGATTGCTACAACAGCACTGGGGTGTGCAGTGCAGGCAGACCCTCTCATCCTTTCCCATCTTCAGCAGTTTCACAGAATCACAGAATGTTAGGGATTGGAAGGGACCTTGAAAGATCATCTAGTCCAATCCCCCTGCCAGAGCAGGAACCTAAATGAGATCACACAGGAAGGCGTCCAGGCGGGTCTTGAATGTCTCCAGAGAAGGAGACTCCACAACCTCCCTGGGCAGCCTGTTCCAGTGCTCCATCACCCTCACTGTAAATAAGTTTCTTCTCAAGTTTAAGTGGAACCTCCTGTGTTCCAGCTTACACCCATTGCTCCTTGTCCTATCATTGGGCATCACTGAGAAGAGCCTGGCTCCATCCTCCTGACATATTTATCAACATTAATTAGGTCTCTCCTCAGTCTCCTCTTCTCCAAGCTAAAGAGACCCAGCTCCCTCAGCCTGTCCTCATAAGGGAGATGCTCCACTCCCTTAATCATCTTGGTGGCTCTGTGCTGGATTCTCGTCAAGCAGCTTGATCTGCTTCACAGAGGAGGTCTGAGTGTAAATCAGCTAGTGATTGCAACATGCAGTCACAGTGATGAAGACCACCAGTGTGTGTGAGAGCGGTATCATTTTCTCCCTACCCTGCACAGGAGTCTACAAGTATGTGATGGATAGCTTATGGAGCGTCTGTCACAGAGCCTCTGGCAGGTCTTCTGGCAGAGCCTAGTGCTCTAATTTCTTTCTCACGTGGCTCAACATGAGACCTCCTTGTTGTGAGTGAAGGTAACAGTGACCTTCTGTGGAACCCAGTCTCTGCACCCAGTGGCGCTGTGTTTGTTAAGGGAGCTCGCATTTTCCTGGGGAATGAACAATGCCTGACTGTAGATGTGT
This sequence comes from Antrostomus carolinensis, assembly GCF_000700745.2. Lineage (NCBI taxonomy): Eukaryota > Metazoa > Chordata > Aves > Caprimulgiformes > Caprimulgidae > Antrostomus > Antrostomus carolinensis. Next base: position 7,722 of record NW_010332378.1, read on the forward strand.
TCTGAAGTGCCTTATCTGCCTCTGAAAAAGCAAACATGAAACTTCAGTTGTTTAGTTGCCTGCATGCTTTTAAGATATCACAACCTTGAAAGTATAATGTGTGAGCTTTTGAATTGATGACCTCAGTGCTAACAAACTGCTTTTTTCAAATGTGAAGTGAATCCTGCCTTTTTGTCTCCTTTTCACACTTTCTTCTCCCCACCCCAGTTCCACCCATTTTTTTCTGTCCTGGGGTTTCAGCTGCATTTAATCAGGTCTGGATCAAAACAGAGACTGGAAGAGTCAAGAGATGAAATGGGGAGAAGCGCTTGACCACCGGCTCTGGATGCTGGTGACACGGGATGTGGGAATGCAACATGGAGAGAGCAGCAGCTTCCCTGCTCAGTTCCAACCACAGAAGACACTGTGAGGAGAGACCATCTCTCAGGAAATATTTTGGATCAAAACACTGCTCTTCAGAACAAAGGGAGACACACACCTTTGTGTCTTCAGTGCAGCTACTCCTGGTAGATACATACTTCAGACAGATTCAGGCTGAGCAGAGCAGAAATATTACAGAAGTGTGGCGCTGAATGCTTAAATAATCGGTTTGTGACCAAGAGCATTCACAGGAGTGCGCACTGGGATGCGCATTATCACAGAATCACAGAATGTTGGGGATTGGAAGGGACCTCGAAAGATCATCTAGTCCAATCCCCCTGCCAGAGCAGGAACCTGAATGAGATCACACAGGAAGGCGTCCAGGCAGGTTTTGAATGTCTCCAGAGAAGGAGACTCCACAATCTCCCTGGGCAGCCTGTTCCAGTGCTCTGTCACCCTTACAGTAAAGAAGTTTCTTCTGAAGTTTAAGCAGAACCTCCTGTGTTCCAGTTTACACCCATTGCCCCTTGTCCTGTCATTGGGCATCACTGAGAAGAGTGCTGCTTCTTGCTGGTGGGACAGGACCTGGCAATCAGACCCCACAGATGGGCTTGCGTAATGTTTGCTGAGTCTAAAACTTTTTCTGTATGTAAAAAATGACTAAAATCCCATTTTCAGTATCATATGCCAGATGCTAGCCTGTCTTTGAATGGCTGAATTCTTGCCATCTTATAATATGTTGCAAAATTGATTCTGACTGAAGCACAGAATTTACAGCAATTTAGGAGAAGAGTGAAGACTCGGTCTGATGAAGCCCACACCCAACTCAGCATTTTGAGTTGAGGACACCCCAGTTGGGCAGTGCAGTCCCTTGAGATCAGGCCAGGCTTTTGTAACTTGGGTTTCACTTGGGTGAGAAGCACATAGCCATCTGAACTGTGCGCTGAGAACTAGATTCTGCTCTGATGTGGGATTTCTGCTGTGACTGTCTGGCAGGGGACTTCAAATCTGGATGGTCACTGAAATTCTGGAGGAAACATCAGAAGTTAAAATGCCTTTCTTTGGAGGTGTAGTACTACTGACTCATTATTTCACAGCTGCCCTGACATTCCATCAAGAGGAGAAGGGAGCTGCACAGCTCAGGATCAACATAGTAAATACTGAATGACAAATGAGTTGGCCACGGCACTGCTTTGGTATAGTTCGATCTTGGTAACAGAGATCTCCAGTGATGTCTCTCTGTGAGGACGTCTCCAGGGTGGTCTCTGCAGGGTGAGGATTTTGCAGCTGAGGGAAGAGGAGAGAGGAGGATGCCTCAGCTGGAGAAATAAGGGCATCTGTGAAGAAGCTGGCTGAGCAGAGCAGGAGCTGCAAGAACATTTACTTGACTCTCTGTCTCTGAAGAAAGGTCAGCAGCAGCTATTGTGGTGTGGTGATTTATTCAGCCCAGCTACTGGTGAAGGTTTGGACTAAGCTGTAGGGCTTCCTCCTGCTTTTTGACAGTGACACTTACAGGAAATACCTCAAGGGGGTCAGGGAGGGAAACATGTTTAATTTGAAATCCAGCAGCTCAAACGGTGTTAGCGCTGCTGGAGCAGCAAGCAGAGACTGGAGGGCAGTGTTGTTGCTGTGTGCTGCAGCCTTCAGCATCCCCTTAGGCATTTCTCAGCCCTGAAGTTCAGCTCTCAAACACATGTTGACCACTCAAGGGATGCAGTGGGTGATTGGTTCACTTCTGTTATTATGGGTTGCGTGAAGAATTTAATTTATTAATAAATCAGAGAGAACTGGTAAATTATATTAGATACTAGGATTCATTAGGCATTCAGGCTCTGAACAGGACAGGTGGGCTTAAAAACTACAAGGCAGCTTTTCTGGATGCATTTCTGGCCAGTACCTCTCAAACATCAGTGAGGCAGTGGGATGTGCACATTTGTCAAGCTTTCAGAAGCAGCCAGTGTTGGGTTTTTGGTTGGGCAGCTGCTGGGCTGTGCTGCAAGCGGTGGAAGCGCAGCCTCCGTTCTGCGCAAGTGCGGCACCTGCCCGGGGCCTGTCAAACCCCTGTCCTTCAGCGGCACGGACATTGCTCCTGTCACTCAGCTTCAAAAAGATCCATATAGGTCGTTTCTGAACTGTGTGGCACGGGTACGCTGCCAGACACTGCGCAGCAGATGAGCTTGTCAGAGAGGTACAGGGTGGACGTGCTGAGCAGAAATGGATTGAGTAGAAATTCTTTACTGATTTCCATTTCTTCAAGATGCTTTTGCCCCGGTCTGTGCCTTTAGGAGTGTGACACTTGTGACGCCTGCTGCGGGACGGACGGTATCATCACACAGCCAAGATGGTGGCATTTAACTGGAAGGTGAGGCTGTTTCACATTCATACAGCAGTGGACTTCTGCTCTTTCAAGCATGTGCATGTAAGGTGTGATTGGGTGGGTCCTGTGTTTAAAGATGGTTTCCTTGCCTAGGTGAAGGTTGTTTAACCACCACACTCTATGCATCTTGGGGACAGAGGACTCATTGTTGTCCTTTCTTGCCATACATGCTTGCACCTTGCAGGCTGGCCCCAGAACTTGCCATTGGGACCTCACACTTTAGACCTGAGCGCAGGACAGGTAGGCAAGCTCTGCTCTGCTTGCCTCTGCTCCTCCTGGCTTTCCTCTTTCAAGGCTTTTCTCCAGCTGCTCTTTTCTCAGCTCCTTTTGTTATTGGAGGATATTTTCTCCACTATGTCTTTTATCCCATAAACACTCTGCAGGGTACATGTGTAAGGCACAGAAATGTTTGAACAAGTACCTCATGCATTAACAATTTTAACATGTTAAATCAATCCATTTATCAAGAAAGCAGTACTTCCCTCAAGGCTTGGCTTCTGTTGTTGCAGAGCTGTGGTTTAAAGAAATTGCCAATTTCAATACGCAGAGGGATTGACAGAGGATGGTGATTTTTTACAAAATTAAGAGAGGAGTGACCTGATGTCAAAGGCAACATGCAGCTTGTAGAGATCAGCATTATAAAAGGCTCCGCTTGAGCCTCTGATTTGTGGACTTTAAGGGGACACACCAATGGTGTATGGATACAAGGGTTTTTCTAAATTCAGTAGTTTGACAATGGCCAAACAGCTTTATGAGGTGCTAGAAGACCTGCTAAGCATACATGGGGGTACTAGGAGGCTTGCTAAGGGGGAGCTGGCACTGTGAACCTACTGTGCACCACTGGACTGATCCTGCTGGCCAGGTGGCTCTTTGAAACAGTGTACTGGGAAGTTCATGTACCTTCAAGATCCTTCTGGAATTTACATCTTTCGCTGAGTGCCTGTGCTGCTTTTGTTCTATTTGTATTCTTAGTTCACAGTGTTATCCATTTGCATTTTATTTTCCACTCCATGTACACTTCCAATAGCATGCTCTTACAACATTGAAAGAAGTTGAGCAATTTTGGTGGTTCTGGGCATTAAAAACTCCTGAAACTGAATCATTGGAGGCTGTGATATTTTTTTACATTTCTTCCAGTTTAAAGGCCTTTATCTACACCTTCTAGATCTGGGCAAATTAATAGCAAAACTACCATGGATTAAAATTTCTAGGAGCATGGAAGTGTCTGTGGGGATCACATCTGAGAGCTGATAGGTACTAATTCATCACCTAAGGGAATTGTTCAGAAGCATTTCCACTTTTACAGTTATCCTAAGATACTCAGTTCTTCCCCCTTTTCAGCTCTAGATCATGCCAAAATCCATTTGCTGTAAAGCAAGCAAAAGCAGCAAAGACCTGCTCAGAGGGGCTTCATATACAAACTTGAGTGAAGTGAACTTGGTTTTGTCCTTTCCCCTAGATATTGATCTGCCTAAAGTTTCCTACAGAAAAAATAGCACAAACAGAGGAGCATTACCATTGCTTTGAATAATGCTGTTGCTGTAGGAAGCTGTATAGCATCCCTGTAGATTCATTTTTAATTGTCCAAGTGTTCCAGTAACTGTTTAAATATATTGTTTTGTATTTCAGGCTTTGGAGAATTTCCCATTGCTGATGTACATTTTGGCAGCTAAAACATTGATTCTTTGCTTAGCATTTGCTGGAGTAAAAATGTACCAGAGCAAAAAAATTGAAGAAAAACTGAAGAGGGAACGTGAAGAGAAATTTAAAACAGAAGTAGAGAAGAAGGATGATTGAAGAGTCTCTCAGGTATAGAATTTATTCAGTACTCTGGTGTTTGATAGTGGCATTGACATATTAATCCTATTATGTTTTGGCTTGGATACATTTGGATTGTGCAATTAGCACTATCACCATTATCTGAGTTCTTGTAATATCTGTCTCCTGAGATGCTTCATTGTATTTGTACCCCCATATCATGCCCATTCTTTGTAAGAACTGCGGTTGCCACCAGACAACTTGGTGGCCGTGTTTTGTGATTTTGGAGATCTTACCACAGTATTCCTTCTCTGCTCTTAATCTCCCTGAATTTTTATGCCCAGCTAACTGTACAGGAAATCCTGAGAGGCAAAGAAATGGTTAAATTGGCAAAAAAGGCATGAGAGGCATGACAGGCAGGATGATGCAGTCAGACATCTTGGCCTTAAATCACATAATTAAGCCATTCCATATAAGTTAAATACATGACAAGTTGTAGATAGTTTATCTGGAAGCACCAAATCTCATGCCGTGGAGCTTCCCAAGGTAACAGAAATGCTACAGGTCATGCTATATAACATACACCATAAGTACTTCACTGAGAAAAATTTACATCTTTCTGCATAAAGGAGCAAAATGAACATTACAAAATTTCTTAAGGTTTTGGGTTTTCATTTCCTTCCCACTGCTTTCAAAGTTTAAGCAATCATTTCCTGATCAAGTCCATTAGCAAAATGAGTGCTGACTAGTGCTAAGATTATATTCCCTCACTTGTTTGTATGTGATTTTTGTATCAGTTCATTTCACATCTCTCTGTTCTGCAGCACAAGAGGAATTCTGCTCCTGCTTACCCTTTGTAAGCTCGGTGGGAGTTTGATGTAATGTTACTCTTCATTAAATTAAAAAACTTACTTTCCCCTTCTGAGGTCATCACCTCACATATGAAGAGGAGTTTCAGTTTTTAGAAATGTTTACTAGTTCCGATTTCAAACCTATCACTGTTTTATTTCATGCAACAGAGTTTGGAAAGCGTGACTAGAAATGGGCCCCTTGAAATAACCATGGGAATGAGGTGGTTTATTTGCATAGGAAAAAAAAAAAAAACAAAAACAACAAAAACCCCCAAATTTTTTTCATTCTCCTGTTAACATCAAATTGAAGACTTGTCTCTGAGCAGACCTATACCATTTAAAACTTTTGTTTTAAATCAGTTTAGCTAGGCATTGGAAAATGCTGTGAGAACACTTCCTTCTGTTTTTACAGAATAAGTTATGTGGAGTTTTTTTGCTAAACAAATGAGAGATGGGCTGCCCTGCAAGTGAGCAAGCCTGTTACTTGTAATGAGCAGATCATACCGTGCTGTGTGTGCGGCGTTGGGTCCCAGGCAGTTCTGCCTGCCAGAGCCCATAGCCAAGGGGTTGATACGCCAGGATAACAAGCTCATCCCACAAGACCTCAGTGTCCAGCATGTGACATTGACCTTGTTGAATGGCATTAAAGCATCTCTAATTTCACAGAAAATACCCTAGCTGCCCAGTCACCCAGTGTTGCCCACCAGAGGCCCAGTCCTTCCTAGATTCTGCCATCTCAGATTGGCAGCCGTATCTTTCTATAATGGGATTGTGAGAAGGGGTGAATTCTCCTACCCTGAAAACGTTCTCCCGTGTCAGCACCGCAGAGCTGTGACTAGCTCCGATTGCAGCGTGCCACATGGTCAGGCAGATTTAGTCCCTGTGCTGCCAGTGTATCGTGCCTGCTCTTCTCACTGCTGTTTCCCCACCCTGCAGATTTTCTGACACTTGGCAGCTTGCATTGGATTCCTTTCCTGGGAAAACAAAGCCCTCCTCTAGATGAAGGATGTGTCAAAGGAATAAAAACCTCAAGAGTAACATTTGCTTAAACTGTATCTTGACTTTTTATATGTACGGCAAAATATCTAAGCCTCTATTTATGCAATAAAAAATCCTTTGTGTAAAAAAAAAAAGTAATGGCCTTGGTTGCTGCTTACTCAAATGCTACAGTTAGAGCTGCAGAGGAGGCAGTTTTTAAAGATTAAACTGCGAGGAGATGGTTTTAAGGAGAAAAACACTCTGAATCCATTATGGGTCTGTACAAGGTTCATGGACAGACAGAAAGAAATGGGGAGAGCTCTGTGCAACTTCTTCAGAGCAGCTGCTTCCTGCAAGGGTGTAAATCTGGGACTTGTGGGCCCTTTATTGAATCCAGATGAACAAATGCAGGAGAGGAGCTTTCTCTGGGCAGGTCTTTCTCAAACCGCTTTCCATACCTAGGACTTTACCTTAGTGTCAGTATGAAAACCTGTGAGGAAGTTTCACCCTAGGAGGTTTCTTACATTATTTTGCTATGCACAGTATCTGAGAACTGCGTATGGCTCTCTATTTACTACTCAGCCCATGAAGCAGAGTGGGTTTTCATTACCATTACTGGCAGCTCCTGCATGTGCAATAACACCAAATCCTGGAGGATAAGCTAACTCAGTCATGGTAGGTTCATCAAGAGAGCATGTATTTTCATAGAAATAAAGGCTTAGGCATCTGTAACAGTGCCAACAGGTACGTTTGCCTTCACATTTCCATTATAAAGCACTTCCTAGATTCTCGTATCTTCTGGAAGTTAAGGTGAAGCTGAAATCGTAGTGGAGAGGGGAGAAGAGGGAAGAGAAGAAGTGAAGGGCCCTTGGAGAAGCCTTGGGAGCCCAGGAGGATGTGGGAGGCATCTGGGACGGCTCACTCCTGCCCTCTCCCTGCTGCTACAGTCTCAGATGCCTGCTGTGGTCACACCAGTGCACGCTGCTGTAATATCTCTCTTTCCAGCATTAACTGACTAAGTTTGTGTCCAGCTGATACAGCTGATGTTCAGAGAGCTATCATTGTGGAATTACCAGCAACTGCAGTGATTTTTAAAATCTTGCTGTTCTTGTGGTCACCTTGGTGACTGGCGAATAGAAGCACTGCAGAAACCCTTTCCCAGGCTAGAGCAATATCCTTGCCATGGCAGCCTCAGGACTGCCAGGCTAATGAATCAGTAGTGCCACTGTAAAAGAGCAGTTGCCCTCTATGGTCTCAGCAATCATCTGTCTATGCAAAGGTGGAATTGAATGGTAGTTTAATTAAATGGCTCTGTGGTGTTCAGTGAGAACAGACTCTGCTAACCACCTCCATTAAACAGCTATTGAGGTACTTAGCTAAGCCACACTCCCAGTACTTAACAGGAAATTGTCAGGTTGCCTTTGAATATTGGCCCCAATCTAGAATCATAGAACGTTGTGAGTTGGAGGGGATCCACAAGGATCATCAGTCCAACTCTTGCCC
>NW_010332379.1:0-6149 GCF_000700745.2 Antrostomus carolinensis
TTGGAAACAATGTCACCATATTTCCTGAGATTGATATCCTCTGTTTTCACAGACCCCTCCAGCACTCGGGGCGACATCTTCTGCCTCTACTGCCAGGATCCTACCTCTAAAATACTTGGGTGTCTCATCCTTAAACTTCAAAAAAACCTATGTGGTCTAATGGTCCTGTTAAAAATGAGGAAATGAAATGACATTGTTAATGGAAATCAAAACACAACCTGTGCCATTAAGGAGGATATTTTGCTTTTTAGTCTGTTGGAAAATTACTGCCCGCGTGCAGTGACTGTGGGCCTGGGGCAGTGCAGGAGCAGTATAAAAGTGAGCTGTTCTCCTCACTCTCTCATCCACTCCTCTTGCCTCCATCTCCCTGGGGATAAGGTCAGCTTGGAGCATGTTCTTTTCTCCCTCTTACTTCTCATTGTCCCGTTCCTCTGCCTCCTCTGTGATTTCTCAGCACATATCTGCCTCCTGTTCCTGAGTGTTGTGGTTGCTTTCCATGGGAGAGGGAAGGGAGCAGAAGGTGTCGTGTGGAGAGAGGTTGGGTCTTGGCAGTCTCTTGAGCTCTTGGCTTGGTGGATACCTCCCTAGGCTTGATCACCTTGGTGGGGTTCTTTTGGACTGAGGATAAAGAATTGTCTCATTATGCGGTGACAGGCTGCTCTTAAAAAATCCCTTGTTCTTTGCTTCCCCCTCCCTTGTCTCTCAGGTGCACCTCCAGGCCCCAGACATGTCCTGCTACAACCAGTGCCTGCCATGCCTGCCATGCCGGCCCTGTGGCCCAACCCCACTGGCCAACAGCTGCAATGAGCCCTGTGTCCAGCGGTGCCAGGACTCCACCGTTGTCATCGAGCCCCCTGCTGTGGTGGTGACCCTGCCCGGACCCATCCTCAGCTCCTTCCCACAGAGCACCGCCGTGGGATCCTCCACCTCTGCTGCTGTTGGCAGCGTCCTCAGCTCTGCGGGAGTGCCCATCAACTCTGGGGGCTTTGGCCTCTCTGGCTTCGGCAGTGGCATCTGTGGCAGGAGGTGCTTCCCCTGCTAAAGCTGCTGTCTGCACCGAGGCCTCCACTCGCATCAACCTCCTTTCCCTCTGTTGACTCATTAAAGTTCTGCTGCATCCCAGCCTGACCCTCTGTCCCATCCTTTCCTCTGCACTTGCAAGATGTTTTCCCAGGATGCCCAATGAAAGACATATTGCTCAGGCCTGCTTCTGGGAGAACATTGCTGAGGATGGTTTTGCAATGACACAGGTTTGCTTTGAGCACTATCCCACAGTCCTCCTCTGCAGAGCTGCTCTCAACCATTCATCCTCCTTGTTGTATTGATATAGGGGATTGACCCTACCCAGGTGCAGGCCATTGCACTTGGCCTTTTTGAAGATCTTGAGTTTCACATGGGACCTATCCTCAAACTTGTCAAGACCCCTCTGGATTGCATCTTTTCCTTCATGCACATCAGTTACACCCCTCATCTTGCTCTCATGTATAAGCTCGATGAGGGTGCACTCATCACTCATAACATTTAGTGAGTAGAGCAAGTTGTGTGGAGAGTGGCCAGGATGGTGATGGGGCTGGAGCACTTCCCTGGGTTGAAGATGCTGAGGGAATAGGGCCTACAGCATCCCAGAAGATGGTATGGGACTTGTACAGTGCATCAGGCTGTTGCTTTCAGTGGAGTGTAACAAACTCAACACCCTTTACAAAAGGACATGATCTCCCACAGAGCACAGCCCATGCCTGCCTTTCCCTTCTTCCACTCCTTCCTTTCCCTCCTGTGGCCTTGTTCTCTTGTGCTCCCCTGGGCTGTGAGCACCACAAAGCCAGCCTAGGGAGGACCTGCTGGACTCTCTCCCTCTGTAGGGTAGGCAGATGGACACCTGGTAGCATCATGGCCATGGGACAGACTCCTTTCCACCTTTGGTTCTCTGTTTACTGGGTCCTCCACTCAGATAGACATCATTTACTTCTTTTGAGTCTTTAAATGTCTTCTGCATGCAGTTGTATAATATCTGGATGTGATAGAGTTAACTTTTCCCTTAGCAGCCATTATAGTTGTCTGCTTTGTATTTATCACAGTGTTGATAGCACATAACTATTTTAGCTTTTGCTGAGCAGTGCTTGCAGTCTGTCTCTCTGAGTGACCAAAGCGATATTCCATACTATATGACATCATGTTCAGCAGTGTGGTGGGTTGACCCTGACTAGATGCCAGATGCCCACCAAAGCCCACTCTATCACTCCCTTTCATCCACTGGACAGGGGAGAGAAAATATAATGAAATCTTGTGGGTCGAGATAACGACAGAGAGAGATCACTTACCAATTACTGTCATGGACAAAACAGACTCAAATTAGGGGAAAAAAAAATATATGTTGCCAATCAAATCAGTGTGAGTCCTTCCCATGAGTGATAGTCTTGCATGAACTGTTCCAGCCTGGGTCCATTCCATGGGGTGCAGTCCTTCAGGAACAGACTGCTCCAGTGTGGGTCCCCCACGGGGTCACAAGTCCTGCCAGCAAACCTGCTCCAGCCTAGGCTCCTCTCTCCACAGGGAACCTCTCATGACAGGAACCTGCTCCAGCACAGATTTCCCACAGGGTCATAGTCTCCTTTGGGCATCCATCTTCTCTGGCATGGGGTCCTCCGTGAGCTACAGGTGGAGATCAGCTCCACCATGGATCTCCATGGACTGCAGGGGACAGGCTGCCTCACCATGGTCTTCATCAGAGGCTTCAGGGGAATCTCTGCTCTGGTGCCTGGAGCACCTCCTCCCCCTCCTTCTTTATTGACCTTGGTGTCTGCAGGAGTTGTTTCTCTCACATCTTCTCACTCCTATTTCCAGCTTCAAATGAGCAGGGTTTTGCTTTTTTTTTTTTTGTCTATCCCCTTCTCAATTATGTTATCACAAAGGCGTTACCGTCATGATTGATTGACTTGGCCTTGGCCAACAGTAGGTCCATCTTGGAGCCGGCTGGCATTGGCCCTGTCAGACACAGGGGAAGTTTCTGTCAGCTTCTCACAGAAGCTACTCCTATGCCCCAGTCCCCCTCTGCCAACACCTTGCCAAGCAAACCCAATACGAGCACTAAAAGCTAAGTGAAAGAAGGACAATGTGGGTGCATTTGTTAACAAGGTGTTTGCCTTTTGAAGCAACCACTGTACCTACGCTGGCAAAGCTTATAATGAGTGTCTGAACAACGTCTTCTGAGGGCAATTAGAGAATAAGTGCTTTGCTTCCATGTGTGACCTTTGTTTTTCTTTCTGAAACTGTTTCTATTCACCAGTGAGTTTTTAATCTTATTTTATCCCCACCGCAGTGAGAAAGGGGCCATGCTACAGGGTCTTGGAGGGTACCTGTTGGCTAGACAAGGTCAACTCACACCAGTCTTTTTGATGTTCAATGTGGGACTTGAGACAGAGGCAATTTTGAACTGAGCATGCCATAGTTGTAGTACTTGCTGGTTTACAGGCTTCTGTGTGGGTCAGAGAGTTTGCTTGCTGCACTGCTCATCTCTGTAGTTGTCTGAGCTTGGGAACATGGTAATAGAACCAAAGGCTGTGTGCTTTGCCCTGACATTGAGGCCCTTACTGTGCTGGGGAAGTTGTCTTGTGGAGAGGATGAAGGAATGCACCTCCCTCTTCCCGTCTGGGACTGATGTGGGTTGTTTTGTTGTGCAGGCTCCCCAGGTCCTTGTTCAAGCTTACATGTGTGAGGTGTTTCATACTATTAATTAACACTGTTGGCTTACTGTGGGGTTTGTGGAGTCTGGTGTCATGCTAGTGTAAGGAGAATCGACTTTTGGGTGTGGAAACAGTGAAACATGCCCTGAGGTGTCCGGTCCCTTGGTGGCAGCTTTTAGCACTGTATTAAATCTTGATCTGTGCCTTTTGGGTCACTGTTCAGTACTATGAGAAGACCATGGTTAAGATGGGGACCCAAACCACCTCTAAGAATGCCGTGATTGAGCCAGGGATCCAAACTACACTAAGAACATGATGGTTGAGGCAGAGACCCAAAAAACATATGAGGACACCATGGATGAGATATGGACTCAAATATTTGCCCCAGTGTTGTAAAAGAAATAGGGGACAAGGAGGTGAACATTTCTGTGTAATCAGTTAGTAAAAGAATGAGGAGGAGGAGGAGGAAGAGTCTGATTGGGAAGCCAGTCCTTCAGCAAAGGTATAGGTCAAAAATTAGAAAAGACGTAATGCACTAGTCTCTGGAGGCATCTCCTGTTAAGTATGAGGGAAATATGTCTGTTCAAGGAAGGTCTTGTGAATTACTAAAGAAAGTGAACTACTGCTTAGGAAGGCATCGAATACCCGAGAGAATGAGTGGTACTGAAAGTCATCTATGGTGACCGCAATTACAATGAGGTCTCCAAAGGTCTGGATAATGTCCTGTGTATGTGGACCATGTGAAAAAGGTAGTCCAAAATGCACCAGTGTCATATTCTAACAGGTTGGCAACAATGAATTGCCCAGATTTGGATACACCAGCTGTGGGGAGAGCTTCTTCCTATCTCTGAAATTTGGAAGAAAATCTCTCTCTCTCCTTGTCCCCACAGGCTGGCACATCATCAGTGAGGGGCAACCAATGGAGCCAGTCCCTTCCTGCTGTGGGCAATGGGAAAGGAAGACCGAAGACCATGCTGCGTGGCCCTCCTGGTTCTTTCTGTGTGGCTGGGGGAAGTGGGATTGTGAGCCCACTTTGAAGTTGTAAGCTTGTGTATGCAAACTGAGGAGGAAGAATATTCATCGTTTGGCTTGAATCAGTAAGTTTAAAATGGAATGAACCACTCAGAGTCAATCACTGAGCATTAGCATGAGTAGCTGTATTTGCTGAGGCATTAGGCCACAAGCTGTGGACTTTCACCTAGATATGCTTTTGGTTGGAATAATTTTCTCAGTAAATTTCCTAGTAGCTGTACAGTGTTGTGGTGGCCCCTGGCCATCAGGCCCAGCTTTCTCAGCCTCTGCCCAGGTGTGCGTTCTTGGCTTCAGTGCACTTGCTGTGGAAGGGACGTGTGGCCACGGCTGATGGAAGTTGAGGATCCTGGGCTGCAGGAAGCCCTGGAAGAGCAGCAGCTTGACAGTATCCTGGGAAAGGGCCAGGCAGGGAGAAGAAGACAGAGGGGAGGAGGGGTAGAAATTCCTCTTACCTTTGCTACTGCTGTGCTGGGGGAGGAGAATCAAGCAGGAAACAACACCCATTCTGTATAACATCATACTCAACAATGAAACTGTGGGCAGAGCCCTGATCAGTATCTGTCTACGTAGTAACCAGCCCTGTCTCTCTACACAATCTTTGGCCATTGACAAGAAACAGACCAAAAGTAGAGCCAGGAAAAAGTGCTTTTGCACTAATGCCATCAAAACAAGTGCAACTCCCAACACTGTTCCTGGACACCAAGGATTGTCATCAACAACCTGGACTGTATGGCCAGTGTGAAGAAGTGTGGCCAGTAGATCGATGGGAGCAATGATTCCACTCTGCTCAGCATCCATTTGGAGGCATCTAGAACCAAACACCATCTGGTGTTGAACTTTGGGCTGTAATGACACAACTTTGACCAGCTGGAATGAGTTCAGTGGAGGCTGGCCAGGATGATCAGTGGGCTGGAGCACTTTGTTGGAGGGGAGAGGCTGAGGGCGCAGAGTGCGCTGAGTGTGGAGAAAAGAACGCTTTAGTAGGACACTTAAAAGCATCTTTAGACTGATTATGGTCATTAAACAGTTTTGGGTAATTCTTCCAGGCCCAGAGAAGCAGAAAAGTTCAGAAAGCAAAGGGTCATGCTAAGTATGACTAAGCATACTGAAAGCTGTGTGTTAACAACCACAGTGTTATCGTCCCCAACAACATCCTCCCAGAACCATCCTGAGCAACAGTTGTCTCCTGTGGCTTCTTGGGAGTGTCTGCAGAGAAAAGAATGACACAGAGGCATGGGCCAGGATGCAGCAGAACTTTAATGAGTCAAAATGTAAGAACGAGAGCATTCTGAGTGGAGAACCAAGTGCAAGGACCCTCAGGGGCAGACAGGAGTCTGTGACCCATGTCTGTGGTGGAGATCACACCAAATGTCCATCTGACTGGCCCACAGATGGAAACGAGCCAACAGGTCCTCCCTAGGCTGGCTTTGTGGTGCT
>NW_010332380.1:0-6639 GCF_000700745.2 Antrostomus carolinensis
CAAGCCACTCATCACCTAGTCTGTATTTATGCTTGGGATTACCTTGACCCAGGTGCAGGACCTTGCATTTGGCCTAGTTGAATTTAATGGGTTAGCACAGGCCCACCTCTCAAACCTGTCAAGGTCCCTCTGGATAGCGTCCCAAGTATTCTGAGATACTTTTTCTTTTATGGAAATAAACATTGATACTTCATAGCTGCTGATTAATATAATTCACTTTTCTAATTTAATTACAGAAAATATCAAGTACTTATGCAGACTGTTATCTAATATACATGCTCAATGAATTTTACTGGAAATTACTAGTGCAGAAGAAAAATGGCAAGATTGGATTTTGAAAGGGATTCAGAAACTCAAAGAAGAAAGGTTACATTCCACAGGAAAATCTGATTCAAATGAGATGAAAACAACTCATAAATAAATGAATTCAGTATGCAGATTTAATGAACAGATAACTCAATAATATAATTCCACAGCATTTCATTCAGGTAGCTTAGTATGAATTGCTTTTCTCAGTAGAGACCTTTGAAGTCTGTGGAACTTGAAATCTTGAAACTCTCACTCAAGAAAAATTCAAGCTGAGGTCAGTTTGAGTTCTACTTGTTTAAGGATTGAAAAGAAATTTCTGAAAAATTTCCACAATTGGTTTTATTGTTGATAGTTGATAAAGGGCAACAAGCATTAGAAAGAGTAGTAATAGTTTAAACAAACAAATAATATCACTTATACTGTTAAATATATTGCAATATAGTCCACATTTGAGGTCTTCAAAGCTACCTCCTTGAACTGCATTCACAATTTCACCGAAATTTATATGACTGAGGCTGCTCAGCCTTTTTCTGTTGTTGAGAGCAATCCACTGTTGTGCACTCAGCCAGTCACGTTATGACTGTCCTCTCTATAAAGGTGGTTACCTTTAAATGTTTTCTTATTCCTGGTCTTCAGGAACGATACAACAAGTATGACGTGGTCTTTCAAGTGCTCTTTTTTATTTTACAAGCAAGTGTTTCATCCTATGGAAGTGTTGTATACTGCCCTTAAACATTACACTGAGTTCTGTGTCACAAGAGACATAAATTGCAAGAACAGCAAGAGAATTTTCTATTTACCTTGTTCTTTGATCAGAGTCCATTCTTGATGTGGAAAGCTCCCTGAGAACCAAGCATTTACGTATCCATCAATGCTTGACATTATAAACTAAGGGTCCCAGATTTCCTTCACAGACAGGAATCTGAGCAGTGCAGTAAATCTAACATGCTCAGGGTATGCTGAGTATGTGCAACTGGGCACTCATGCAGCACGTGATGTGCAACTCATCCAGCACATTCTGTAGGTGTCAAACATGCTATGTATGCCCAGATGACTTCTACAAAGCCTGCTTAGTGTCACTCTGCATGTATTCTGCACGTACAATGATTTATGTGTCCAGGATTTCTGGCTGCCTGGTAGCTGCTACCACAGCTGGACTGCTCAGTACCTGAGAAATTCCAGATGAACAGCAAAATCAGCAATCAAGAACAAGCTGAAACAGTAGTTTACCACAAGAAGTAGGGGATTTGGCAGTACATACCAGTGTAGACTGGAAGCTCTCTGAAAAAAAGAGATTGCCTCTCTGCAGCTTCATGCCTTCTGGGTGTATATAAAAATAAAGCCTTGGCCCACTTAGTCTCCACTGATTTCTTCTCTCCTGGGAAGTTGTCTGCATGTTGCAGATGTCCTGTGCCACTTAACAGAGAGTCAGTCTTGGTCTCAGGATGTAACAGTTGGGTCAGAAAATGGAACACAAGTAGTATTTCTACCATATTTAATCTTGGGTGTGTAACTATGCTGTTTACTCCTGAGGGATGTCACTTATGACTTAACATACCAAAGCACATAATCTCTGCAAAACCTGCAGCCATCTGTGAGAAAAACAGAAGAGAAAACAGGCCATGGGGAAAAACAGTCACCCAGTAATTTCCCAGCTGGGATGTTATTCAATGTGGCCCAGTGCCTAGAAGCCCCAGTCTGTTTCTGATCTCCAGGTCAGTTTCAAAGCAGTTTTGTAATAAACAAGGCATGTTTATATGTCCACCAAAAATAGCAGTAGCTGTTAAAGCTAGAGCCATTCAGCATGGCTGACACAGTCTTCAGATTCTTTCTCCTTAATTTCTTGGCCCAATTATTTTGCAACCTAATGCTGAAAAAACATAGTTCCTATATGTGTTTGTTTTGGATAAATAGCTAATCATCATGCCATTATGACTGCAGTTTTGGAATCTATTTTTTAGATGTTACATTTCGATTTTTGGAAGCACGGAATTGAAAACACAGAAAAACAGCTGATTTTCTGCAGATTTTATTTTCTTAACCACTTTGTCACCATCTGCAGTTTGTTCTCTGTTAGAAATGTGATTTACTTTGCTTTGCAGGATGTTACATGTTATTTTTCTGTTTGGTTACAACTCTTTCTGTTTTAACTTATTTCCTTTTTTTCATGATGAAATATAACTGACCTTCACCCTGATTCTGTTAAAGTTCTTTTTCTACCGATGCCAAACTCATTTCACACGTGATTTCTATGGCTCATTTTAGCCAGAGATTTGTAGAGCACAATATAAAAATTCTGTGATTTCTCACATCTTTCTTAAAATCTCTCTCAAGATGTTGCAATATGGAATAAATATCATGAATTTCACACAGGCCTGGCAGATAGCTACAAAATGGTACCTGGTTGCTACCATCTTGGGCCAGACTCAGTGCTATGATGAAAGTTTCCACAACCTATTTTCTGATTCTAGGACCAGCCAGTTGGCTTTAATATACAGCAGAGAGCAACAGGAATATATTTTTCTTGCTTGCTAGCAGTTCAGTGAAAGGTTCATATTAATGATTTTTTTGTTTCTTCACAGTGTTCATAGTGAGTAAGAGTAATCAATTAACTGCCGTGTTTGTAATCAACAATTCATATTTTTTATGAGAATTTGTGCTTAGAATCTCAGAAGTCACTGTAATGTGTGCAGGGCTCACATTGTGTTGGAGTAGTGTGGCTACATTTGCTTAGTATGATCAACCCTATGATTAAGCAATGAATAATAAATTAACAGTTTAGCTGGATGAGAGTCCCCAGAAAACCAATAGTAAGATGTGCAAACAAGGAGAAAAAACAGACAAGAATATAAACTTAAACTCTATTGTAATAGCCTGTAAAGCGTTACTGTGCCTTTCTGAAATCAGGAGGGACAATCCATCTTTGCTATACTTACTGTAGGCAATGTAAACATTGTAGGTCTAACTCTTGTTTCACTTCAGAGGTATGCCTAGATGGATGGCAGCTGTAACAGAGTTGTCTGTTCTGCTACTGCTCCAACATGGGGTCATGCTTGGACAATTGTCAGAGAAGACAGAAGGAAAGATGTCATTGCTATGTCTCTGTTAGTCCTTAGTTGGCATAGGATTTGTCTTCCCTGCTCTCTTCGAACTGAGACTGACAAGAGAACCAGGGAGCCGTAGCAGCTTTCTGGCAGCCTTTCTCCTTTTTCTACTCTTCCCTGTAAGAAGAGGTTACCATCTTCGGTAATATAAAATCATCTTTGCAGCAGCGCTCAGGAAACTTATATTGGAAGGTACAAGTCTTTTGGCTTCATGGGGCAATGCATATGTTTATGCCAATGCTAAATATTGTCCATTGTTTCAGAGTAGCTTACATATGTTTGTTTTTACTTTCAAACAATAGGCAATGCCCCTGGGTGACAGTGCATATGCTGAATGGGTCCTTAGAATGAGTAAACACGATTTGTCAAATGACTTATTCAGAAAATACCAAACTGAATGAATTCATTTGAACAGCTCTATTATGCTCCCCTGTTGTGTTATTCTTTAAACAGAGGAACCTTATTAGTGTAACAGTCACTCCAGGCCTCAGACGTTAATGTTTTCTTTGGATCTGTGTTGGAATCTACATATGTAGGAAACATTTTCATTTTTTAATTATTACAAATGATGTTCTGTTCTTTAAAAATAGAAGTATTTTCAGGGGAAAAATTTATGCTCAGGAAGAAACCAAGTAAACACTTTTTACTTCAGGTTTTCACTAGAATAACTGAAAGCAAATGGACCAAGCTCATTGGATTTAATCAAGCTATGAACTGCCATGACTATAAACTTGGAAAAGTACCTCTCCGTAACAGATTTTCTGCTTGTAGCCTGTCTACAGACTGAAAACAGGTAGTCATTGCTTGATTACTACACTCCATTTTGCTCTTTTATTAGGCTAATACATTCCTAAATCAGTCTATTAAATTTGATCTTTTAAAGAAAAGATCACAGAATCACAGAATCACAGAATGGTAGGGGTTGGAAGGGACCTCAGGAGATAATCTAGTCCAACCCCCCTGCCAGAGCAGGTTCCCTACAGCAGGTTACACAGGAAAGTGTCCAGGCAGGTTTTGAACATCTCCAGAGATGGAGACTCCACAACCTCTCTGGGCAGCTTATTCCAGTGCTCTGGAAAGATGCTAGTTAATGCTATATTGTAGGATTTTTTGTTTTAAATGTTGCAGTCTACAAAAAAGTTTTCTTTGATCATGTCTCTCTCTACTGCTGTATGGCCTGAGATTTTGAGTGCAGAATCATACCTTCAAAATCTAGAGAAGTAGACCTTAGCTTATTCAGAGTAGCACTGTCAAAGAATGATACCCCTTCAAGAGCACAGAAATAGAAAATTGTTTTTCATAGGATCTTGAGGCTCACTTACACGTCTGGACAGCATTCATGCAGACTTGCAGTATAGGCGTACATACTTACATGTACTAAAATACAATAACTGTTTTTTTCTAATCAAACTAGTTCCTAAATCAAGAAGCACTCGATGTCACCACAGCTGGTTGTGAGTTGTAGGAGTGCAATCAACAGGGAATGGCTGTATTATGAAGATGTTTGCATGCACTTTACTTAAGGCTGAGGAAAGATGTCTGTTCAGAGCTGATGACATCATTATACCAGTTATATAGAATCAGGTTGCGTTTTAAATTGCTGAACAATTCAAGAAGCAGACTTAGGCTTATCCACAACAGTCAATATATACCGTATATTTACAGGAAGTTATTTCAGAATTCACTAAGATGCTAATATGTGGCTAACACTCAAAAAGCCATTTCTCAAAGGCTTGGTGTAGTTATTACAAGTAAATGCACATTAAAAAAATGTGTCATAGACCTGTTCTCCCTCTCATCTTGTTTCTGTCACCCTGAAACCTTGACATGCCCTCAAAACATGGTAACATATCTACGCAGCTCCAGCAGTGTAATTTTTAAAAATTTCTTTTATTTTTAATTTTGTGTCATATCTGTCAGATTCCTACTGTCAGCCTAAGTATATCTCATATGGGCTTAATTCCAGGGCAATTTCTTGGGTAAGATAGCAAAATTTTAAAAGGTTGTGAAACTGAGTATATAGTGACACCTGGAACTCTATACTTAATTTTCTGTTGGGCAGCCCTGACCGGAAAAAAAATCACAAAATGAAACTAGACATCAAATTGTTGCATAGAAATTGCAAAGCCATCAAGGCAGTATTAAACCAGAAAACAACCATGTCCATCCTATACTTGAATATGTTCACTCACTGTTCAAAATATTAACTGAGACCAATGTATTATTACCAGAAAACTTGTTGGGGTAAAATTCTTTGTCTTTGACTTTGTCTATTTGTGCTTTAAAGGCCTTTATTTATTTTTTTAAACTTCTTAAATTTGGACATTATAAAAAAATTAAAAAGGAGAGGAGCTGTATACAAAGCTGTTCCTCTAACTTTATTTTCCTTATTATTTCTCTTCACATTAATTTATCAGTAATAATCAAGAGATAAGCTGCATTTAGTCATATGAGCATCCAGAGTACTAATTCACAGATGATGATTCCTTATCCACATGGCATTGCTTTTCAGCCATGCTTTTTGGGCCAGCCTAGTATTTAATTCATGAACAAATAGATGTGATAAACAACAGAGCAACAGTTTCCAGATGTGCATTATTTCAGTCTCTTTTCCAGCGTATGAAAAGAAGATAGATACACAGAATATTTTTTAACTTTGGATAACACCTGAAATAATGCTCTGGTATCTAAGGTATAGCTTAAATGAAATTTAGACACCTAAATTCAGGAGAGCTATCTAGGAAAAAAAAAAAAAAAAAAAACAACCTATTTACTTGAATTTCTGAAATACAAAAAAACTGCCTTTGCTAGTGCATACAGAAGCACTGCTTTATTGACTGAGCTGCCTGTCTCCTACCAGTTGAGAATCCACAAATGATGTGTCCTTCTACTGAATTCTCTTGGAGACTAGTTACTTCCTATACTCTGCTTTCTATGGAAAGGTGTCCTGTGCCTTTGGATGAATGGGAGCTGTGGTACATGTTAGCATTTCCCTCATTTAGATGAATGGGACCTTGGGGAATACCTCAAGAATTAAGGCCTATGCTGCCAATGACAGTCTGTACTTAGAGGAAGAGAGAGGTCCAGAATGCTATCATCAGAAAAATAAATTCAGTTTCTATACAGTTTTACTGTAGAGCCCTATCAAAGCATTTTTTACTGTACCAGCCAGAAGGTATGAAAGGCTATGGAAAAAAAAAAAAAAAAAAAAAAAAGGGGGGGAAAA
>NW_010332380.1:6718-20498 GCF_000700745.2 Antrostomus carolinensis
AAAAATCTATGATGTAATCTTGCCAGAACTAACAAGGACATGTAGGAAATGGGGAGGAGACTTAGTATGGAGGTTAGAAATAAATGCATAGAAACAGAGACAGAGTTTAGAGTATTATATATTGAGTAGCTCATGGAATAATCAGTGAAGTCAGATACGATGTCATCCTATAGCCATGAGTGACAGAGACTGCTGTCTTATAAGCATTCTGTCTGTAAATTTGATCATGCTTGAAGGTATTAAATGTGTTGATGGCATAAACTGTGATTGGCTCAGCTGAGTATGTCAAGGAAGGAAACATGCCCCAGTCAGATATTCTAAACAGTAATCTTAAAATGTGCAGCATCCTACATCATAGTAAAATGTCTGCATTTGAATCTGTGATATTTAAACTTTGAAAAATGAGAGTATATTGGGGAAATTGTGTATTTCCAAGTGTGTTTGTTCATGTGCTGAATTTAGGTTTTGGATTACACCTATCGATTTAGTGTGGAAGTCAGGATCCTGCTTCCAATTCTGAACCTATCATCTTTCGTGGGGTATCTGACTAATGAGTTCTACTAAATACTACCAGTTGCCTTGCTCCCAATGGTCTGCCCCATCTCTTTCCTGGCAGTTACTGTCTCCAATCTTTTATTCGCAGCACAGCTGGCAAAAAATGTTTACTAGTACTTCAGACATTCCAGTTGACTTGATGATAGTGTCACAGCTTAAATTGTTAGTATGCTTGTGCTGAGATACTAAACTGCTCCAGAGTAGTCAGAAAACAGGCGGACACTTGCTTCTACCAGCTCTGCTGTGAGGGCAGTAACTTTTGACAGCAAACCTTGGGAAGGAGGGAAGGGAGAGGGAAAAGGAGAAAGGAGAGCCAGTAAAATCTTAAACTGCTGCAGATGTTTCTTCAGTGAACAAAAGGCAGAAATCTGCTGCAGCAGGTTATACTTTACAGATTACCTCAAGTATTTTCATTAATATATTTTTAATGCTGATGAAGGCTGTATTTCATACCTTGAAAAATGTGTATGCTATGGTCAGGAGGCTCTGAGTGCTGCAATAGTGTTTTTTCTTTCCCAATGCCTCTGTGGGATTTATCAGATTACATGAGAATTGGCCAACCATGTATCCCAAAATGAAGCATATGCATCAGAAATAGTGTTGAGCCAGGTTACTAGTGCAGACCATTTTGCCCCTGCATGTTGTCCTAATAGAGCCAATTGTTGTTTTTTTGCCATCAGTGAAGGCCAAAGATTGCAAAGAGTCAAAATTTGACCCAAATATTTCTCTGGGTCAGAGAAAGGCTGAACAGTTTGTCTGCTCTTTGTGCTGTAGGATTTTGAGTTAGAACATAATCTTTTTTTTTTTTTAATTCCATTACTTTTCTTGTCAGATACTTTTTATCATAGGTTGTGTTCTCATACTATTTCAGGACTTGATTTTCAAAAGTGTCTAAAACACACCTAGTAAGATTTCCAATAACTATCTCTGTTAGAATATTCTCCATTTGAGAAATTACTCCATTCTAATATCTCCATTTCAATATCTCTTACTTTCAAAAATCCTTTATAAGCTGTTACAACTCTGACCTCAAGCTCAGTTAAATGTATAACTCTACAAGACTCATGGGAATTATGTGATTATCCTCCTCTCGGTCTCTAAAAGCCTATGACAGTGATTATTCACTGAGAATATAGCCTTAATTTGTGCTCATTCAGCAAGGCTCCTTCTCTGATTCAAGGGCATGCACACAACTTTATGAATCAGATTTTAATAGATCCAGAGTCTTGAGCAAGTGTTCATAGTTGGGTGGTAGCTGGATCCAATTGCATATGTAGGGGCATTGCATTACAAACAACAACTCTGTATATTTACTGTTGTGGTTTAAGCCTGGCTGGCAACTAAGCACCACACAGCCACTCGCTTACTCCCTGCCAGTGGGAAGAGGGAGAATTGGAAGGGTAAAAGTGAGTCACTTCTTCTCATCGACAGGCAGGTGTTCAGCCATCCCCTGGAAAACAAGGCTCCATCACATGTAATGGTGACTTGGGAAGACAAATACAATCGCAGCAAACGTCCCTCCTTCCTTCTTCTTGACCCCAGCTTTTTTAGCCAAGCATGGTATTATATGGTATGGAATATCCCTTTTGTCAGTTGGGGTCAGTCAGCTGTGCCAGCTATGTCCCCGCCTAAATTCCTGTGCACCCCTACCCTACTCACTGGTAGGGCAGTGTAAGAAGCAGAAAAGATAGATCTAACACTTAGACCATACAGCATTATTAGGGACCCAAAACAACCCTGGAGGGTGAGTTCTGAAAATCAGAGGTTCCCTGGATGCATAAGAGGGTGTTCTGCAAGACATTTTATATAACACCAAAAATTATTTAAAGATGGAGAAAGAAAGAGATACAGCATCTAGGTTTCAGGATCTCCTGGATGGAATGACTTCTTAAGCTAAATACAGGCTTGGAAAATGTAAAATAATAGCAAAGTATTAAAAATTAACAAGAGATGAGAGGTAATTGATGAGGACTCCAGCCTGTCAATTATTAAGTCAGAAAAGAACCTCCTTCAAGTTCAAGGTCAATCCACATCAATAACAACAAATATCCTCAAAGGGAGGGAGTTAAGGTTGTATATGTACTGTTAGCTTGTCCAGTATTTTTATCCTTTAAGTTAGCAGTCTTCAAAACCTTCCAATAGTATTATATGGAAGGTCTGATAAAACATAAGAGAAGCTTTAAAACATGTGATGTGAACTCAAACAAAATCAAAACACTTTTTATAATTAATTTTGTTTTTAATTGTAACATACTCATTTTTGTATTGCCCTGAAGCATATGCAGTATTGTCAAAGCATTCATTGTCTATAATAAATTGGAAAATAATTTCAGCTACTTGAAGCAGTCTGGAAGAACACAAAGACAAGAAGTTAAAGGACAGCCATACTATTCAAGTTATGGATCCTGTCATATTTAGTTACCATATCGGATACTTTCCTCTCTTTTACATCAGTCTTAATTAGACTTCTCTGTTCCATTTTATCTTCTTAGTTTCCCTCCTTGCTTTTGTCTCCTGTCACAAAGCTGAAGTTCTGTGTTACCAGTTCATCTCTTTTTCCATACCTCAGGATGGTACATGTGTCCAGAAACACTGGCCAAAACCAACAGATTTATCACAGCCTTAATGACAGCTGGCTGCATGCTGAGTGAATTCTTAGATCCCCCAAAACTACTTTTTTGCCAAAACACGTGGAGTTACAGCATTCAACATTTTATTGGGACTGTTATCTCCAAATAAAAAATGATTCCACTGAAAAAATTATTTTGGATCAGCTGCAAACCTATTTTTAGCTTCTCGTTTGGTGAAACTTCAGAAAACATAATTATCCATATGTTGAGAGATGTTTGCCAACTCTTAAATTCAATTTTTGCAAACCAGATTTAAGTACTACCTTGTCTACAACTTTACACTGTTGGAATCAGAAGACATGGGATTTTTTATGAGAATGTGATTCTTCATCTTTCTTTGAGTAAATATTTGTATTTATGAAGGTTGTAGAACTGGCAGTACTAAAGACTGAAATCTTCCATTTGTTTATATGGGAAAGTCTGTGCAGGCAACAGTACTGGAATCATCCCCTACTTCTGTCACTTATGAACTTCAAGCCTTGCATTGGGGTGATGGTGTTCTCAGAGGCAGAAAAGTAGAGCAGTTCAGAAACATTCATTCTTCACAAAAAGTATTTGTAGTGAAAACAGAACAAGATTACTTTAATCAAAAACATGTATAGAAAATGTTAAAGTTTTGTCAAAAATAAGAATTTCTACATGAAAACATTTTTTTTTTTTCCCAAAGCAAATCTAAATAAACTGTCAAATTTCAAATTGGATTAAAACCAACTGAAATATTAAATCGTATATGGCTAAGTCTTAGTATGGAATTGTGGTCAGGTGCCTCATGATACCATCGTGTCCTCTGAACCAGAATTCCTGTTTTGGCTACTTTTCCTGTAATATGATTAGAATTTCTACTCAGGAAGTTTTCTGTGAAATGAAATTCCATTTTTGCTGCTTTGAAAAGGCAGTTTCGACTATGTGAGTTGGATAAATGTTGCCTTTCTATTTCTATTCATAGAAGAAAAAGTCTTTTGCTATAAGAATGGTAAAACAGGATTTTTGTTTTTCTAGCAGAAGTTTTCTGTGGTTCCCCTCTGATTACAAGTGATCTGGTTCCAACTTCTCATTGTTTCAGAAACCTGCCAAATAGAAGATAGATGAGATTTCTTACAACATCATGGTCCATGTCATGGATAGAGCAGAAGTGTATGAAGACTATAATGAAGGGAGGGAGGAGCATTTGGGACAATTCCACACTGCTGGCTGGCCTAACAAAACTTGCAATAAAAGCAGGGCTTCTGCAGCCTCTGTGCTCCCTATTCCAACAGTTCTAACAGTAAATTCTAGATAATTAAAAGTCAAGTCTCTTGGATTTTTTTGTTTATAAAACAGTCCCCATAGTCTTCTGTTTCCACATATTTGTATTGACTGCAAGCTGTTATCTAGCTGTTCAATCTTACTTTCATTGACTTCTTTGGCTTGCTGTTTTTCTGTTGACCTCATTGCCACTTGATAGATATTTATGCAAAACATTTTGATTGCTGCTGATCTGTTTCTAGCAAGGTTAAAGAAAGAAAAATAATGCTACTAAAACCATGTATTGACAGGAGAGAGAACTTGCAGGGCACCTATATTTTCAGTCATTTCTTGATGACCAGCATATTCTCACTATTAGAACCATTTTTTCAAATGACAGTGGCATTGCCTTTTGCAGCTCACAGTGCTTAAGAAAGGGAGTTTATGAGCCCTTACATGAAGATACATGTATAGATGGCTTTCTGAGCCACCTAAATTAATGGTAATCCATTAAGATGAATCTCAAGATTACTCCAAATTGTTTCATAACTATCTCATGGCTCAATATTGAATTAGTAATGTCATCCTCTGTGATATAGTACAATAGAATACAAAGATATGAATATCAGAATTGCAAGAAGCAAGTTGAGGAAAAAACTAATATGTTTAATCATATTTCACTGAGTCTTGACATCAAATGAGTTGCTATATAAAACTTTCAATACATAAATAACATGAGTGTTGATCACTTAACTGAGCTTTTACTGGTTAAAGTTATTAATCAAGGGTATTTGTCTATAGTTACAGAAATCAGGAACTTACTTAACTGGATGGGTTTTTTGGTTGAGTGTTAGTACAGCTGAGATAGAGGATTTATTTGGTATAGCTTGAGTAGGCAAGGTTAGTTCTTTCAGTTAACCTGTTTCTCATTAGCTAAAGACTTAATTTTACAGCTATCTTTTAAGTACAGAATATTTCATTGGTTTAAATAGAAATGATTGAAAATAACCAAACTTCCTATGCAGAAAAATAGGAATCTGCAATATCTGTTTTATGGACAAGGAGTAGGTACGGGGTTTTGTTTTGTTTTCTAAAAACATTCAAAACAGCATAACTTGGCTGTTCTACTGCAATGTATTGCATATAATACCTATTCTACAGTTCTACTAAATACTTAAGGATTATTCTTACAATTCCCAAAGAAGTTTAATTTTCCATGGTTCTTTTGTGCTCATAGAACCTGAGTCTAATTCTCATGACCTGTGAATTTAAATGTTTTTTCACATTTTCCAGTTAAGCATTTGGCGGCTTTTAATGACTTAATTTGCTCTGATTAGCTTACTCTATAAATCTTTACTTGTAAGCAAAATGATATTTTTAATTAAGAATGCATGCTAATATAATACACATAATCACAGATATGGGAAAAAAAAAAAGTGAATCCAGCATGGATTTTTTTTTTCTTTCCCTGGTATCCAGATGTATAGCTTAGTAAAGATTATTAACAAGTCTCTGCTTAGAAATTGTTTTAATTTGAAAACTTGAAAGATATAATTCCGTCCTCCCACAGAACACATATACTGCTGAAACTGCACATTTAGGGTTATGTTTTTCCTTTACTGGTTCCTTTAATATCTATGAATAACAGCTTCCCATGTGGTAATCTAATTATCATTTGAAATAATTGGTGAACTGGAACAGTGTCATAGATCAAGGAGGAAATTAATAAAAGAAGGGTAAAGGTGAATTACATGGAGCATGGGAGCCTAACTAGGCATAATGAGATAATAAAATTAAATAAAAATTTTGATGGAAGACCAATGACATCTACACAGTGAGTTCTCTTGAGTAGTAGAACTTGCAGAAGCTCTAGCACATGGAATATTTAAAACTGAGCTGGACAAACAGGAAGAAATGGACTGTAGGGAAGCAATTCTTCACTGGCAAAGAGGTAGACTGGATGACCTAATATCTCATTTCCACTGCTAGCACCTATAAGTCTGTTTGAACAAATACTTGGAATTCTGTATGTCTTCTAGCCTCACTTGGACTTCTTTTGTATCTAGCAGCAGGAGATCATTATCCTGTGAAAGTGCTTGACAGTAAATAGCTTCATTTTCAGTCTTTCTTACTGGACGAGTACAAGCTCAGAAAACTAGTTGTCTTGTGTATCACAAAAAATCCTCTTAAAATGGCCAGCAGCCCAAGGGTTTTGAAGTGGTGGGAAATAAGCAGTGACTTAATTGATTTCTGACATTTTGTATTCTAACTATTCACATTTTTTGTCTTTTACAGACTATCTGAAAGGAGAAATAACCCAGAGGCAGATTCAGAGGGCAGCTCTAGGTAAGAATAAAACATTTCAGATACAGCAAGATACAACAGGGGCAACAAGCTCTCTCCCAGGGCTGAATCTACTTGTGATGCAGGTTGTATTTTCTGTGGCATTTTTTGCCAAAATATTTCTACAATAGACCATACCAGAAAGAACATGGACTCTGTGAACTTTGCCAGAGATTTAGCTCAAAAGGCATCTGATTTTATGGGTGGTCAGAAAAATTGTGCAAAATTCTTGTAGGTTTGGGGGTTTTGTATTGCTTTTCTTTCTTTTCAGGGTGACCAAAACAAGAAGAGAGACATCTAAGCTTTCTTCATTTTCAGTTGGTTGGTTTTTTTTAGAGTTTTTTTGTTTTTTCTTTATGATTACTGTAATTTGAATTCCCATTAACAAACATTGATTTGTCCTCAGACTGAGCTTCTAGCCATGTTGCCAGAATCTGTCTAACATCCTTTTTCATTTTCCTCATTCCAAGAGGGACTGAAGGCATATACAGGTCATTTCTTTTGCATCTAGTTATAGAAGTTGAGAAGTTATTTCTTGCTGTTTCTGTTGACACAGCTGTGAAGCTAAAAGTGTCTGTGTAAGTTGTTCATGTAAGTGTAAAGTCATCCAAATTTGGTTTAAGATGCTTTAAGCTGACTCCACTGACTTTGTACTGAAACAGCCTAGGAGTGTTCATATGAGAATTCCACTTTTGGGACAGTAAACTTCAGATAAAATGTGACACAAAAATGCTGGGGCAATAACAGTTTAAGACCCTTTCACTTAGATCCATAAATGAATCCCAAAATGTGCCTTCATAGACCTTCTTCACATAAAAGAGGGAGCTAACTCAGACCAGAATTGAAGCTGATGGTTTTACATCTATGTATACATAGTACAGCAAACAATATTTGTTTTTTAATAAAAGACAGAAATTTTGGGGGCTTTCTTTTCTCCCAAAAGTGAGGAAAATATGTTACTGCAGAGTAGCAAAATAGTTTCCCCTTTCTCTTTCTAATTTAACCATGCATCTCAAGCTCTGTTGATGATATCATAATTTTATAATCTTATCCTTTTTTATTTTTATTTAAAAATCAGCACTCAAAATTAGTGCTACCCATGTCAATAAAGCCCAAGAGTCAAACTCAGTTTATTTTGATCAGTATGAGAAGGGGAAATGAAGGAGTTGCTGATCTTTCCTCCCTGGTATCAACTGACAGGACGCATGGGAATGGTTCAAAGCTGCATCAGGGCAGGTTCAAACTATGTCAGGAAATGTTTCTTTACCAAGAAGGTGGTCAAACATTGGAAGAGGCTTCCTAGAGAGGTGGCTGATGCCATTTAAGAAGCATTTGGACAATGAACTTAATAACATGTTTTAACTTGGTCATCCTTGAATTGGTCAGGCAGTTGGACTAGATGATACTTGTAGGTCCCCTCCAACTGAACCAAACAAATCCTCTCCTCTCCTCTCCTCTCCTCTCCTCTCCTCTCCTCTCCTCTCCTCTCCTCTCCTCTCCTCTCCTCTCCTCTCCTCTCCTCTCACACGACTGGACCCCTCCCAACCCCCCCCCTCCTCTCCTCTCCTCTCCTCTCCTCTCCTCTCCTCTCCTCTCCTCTCCTCTTCGAAGTTCAGTCTCAAGGTGATAACTTCAGTATAACATCAAATTCTTTCTTTAATTCACTCCAGGTTTTAATACTGTCTATTTACTAATTTTATGCCACTTTAAAAATTTACATCAAGATGAATCATAGCAATACTGTTTATGATAATTCCTTATTCAATATTCAAAGAATGATGTATTCTGACTGTATGTTTTAATCTACATTATAACATCTGGTCTTGTGTACTGATTTCTTACTACATAGAAAATTGTGTTGCAAATGCTGTTTTCAATAACAGTCTAAGCTTCTTTTTATAAAATAGGTAAGCATAATTTTTTCATGTCCTTAGGAAATGACATAGTAGTGACTTTACCAGCTATACATTCACATTGTAAATATTCTATTAGTATTGCATAACATAGCAGGCAAGCCAAAATGTGTTTTCGGCTTTTTTTGTGAGCGTTGCTATCTGCTTATCATCACTAAGCCTGGACGGCACAAAGTATTTTCCAGACTTTTTTTTTCCACTTCGTTATTCTTTTAAATGCTCTTGATATTTTGACTTAATATTTCTTCTATGACTTGGTGAGTATTATTTGCCTGCCTGCTTTTTTGGATAAATGCTCTTCCAAGGAGTAACAGGTGTCAAGTCTCCCAGGATCTTCTTGATGACCAGGATGTCATCAAGATATTTTTAAATCAAAACTGCATGGTAAAAACTCTAATTAAGAGTCTGTTGAAATCCCAACATGAAATAAAACACATAATTGTTTCAATTAGAAACCAAGTTAACATCTTCCAGCTGTCTTTTTTCTTTTCTTAAATCATTTTATGGTTAAAACTCTTTAAGAATTATTCTAGTTGGATTTTAAACAGTGTAGATCTGTTTCCCTCATGGCTATGCTTAAGATGTGGATTTCTTATTGAAGGAAAACTCCACTATTTAGCCCATTGTTCTCAGATCTCTTTTTTAAAACACCATATGCTGGGAGTTAACAAAGGACACAAATAGATGGGAGCTTTCATTAGAGGCAAGGGAGCACTGCATGTTTTTCAGTACACAATCAGAAACATTGAATTCTTTGTATAAATTTGCAAGGATTCACTTTCAGTGTGACTTTCATCTTTATCAGTTGTAAGAATACCTTTTTATGAAAAAAATTTCTTTTACGCCATATGATCTCTCAGAGTAACAGACTTAACTACAATTTTAGGCAGTATTTAAAATTCATTTTGCATGCTTAACTGCATTTTTTAGGCAGTATTTAAAATGAGATAACGTGCACACTACTGAAGTAGTGACAGAGCATGCACCAGCATGCTGCTGGGTGGAAAAGATGGAAGAGTGGAAACAAGCTTTCCCTGGAGTTTGCAGTGTTGTAAAATGAAAATACTTATTTTATACTATTCCAAAGAAGTATTATCTTAAGATCCTTTAAACTGTAATTTCAGTAAAATACAGGCCCTGATTCTTCATTGTCTTATTCCAGTTTTACATTGACAGAACATGATTACAAACAGACAATCAGGCTAATGTAATAATATTCACCAACAGTGGGCAAAGACTGAATCCTAACTTGGACCTGCTTGATGACATGGGAAATCCTGTATGTAATGGGAAGATACTTCTAGGGGGATGCAGTCATGTTAGCAAAGGCATGTTTTGTAGAATAACTTCCCATAAGAGAAGCAACTGAACTGAGACAAGAACAGTTTTGCCTACTCAACTGCATCTGAAGTAGAGACCTCTGTTGGGTCAGGTCTGGAAGTTAGGGAGGACCCTTGAACATACTCCTGGCTGATCTGTCCATATCAACAGAAATGTTTAGCAAATCTACAAGTTCCCCAGTCTGTTCTGTCAGCTTCAAACAGATCCTGACAAAGCTTTCTACACAGAATGGTCATTCATTATGTGTCATATGAAATGTGTTTTCTAAATTAACATGAATGGTAGAGTCTTTGGCCAGTGATGCAGCATCTTCAGCAGAGCATGCCCCTCATTATCAATAATTGCAGTTACTTTATCAGTTTCTTTGAACTACAGTTTTTGTAGCTTTCCATTTCAAATATTTTTCTTATTTATCTTGTTCTCCATGACCCTCTCTTCTCTTTTTATGCAAGCTTTGAAATCTAGGCTAGTAGCAACTTAAAACTTCTTTTGAAAACATCAAGACATGGCAAACCCTTTCTGCTTCTGTGAGGTAATTAGTGACAAAATTAATCTCTCTCTTTCTGACCCACTCCATTGTCTCTCCAGAGTTATTTGAAAATAATAAAAAAAAAAAGGTACAATCTAACATGGATAAAGAAGGCAAATATGGGTCTTTGTAACAAATCTGTATCCTTTGCAAGGATTTCAGCATTAAGGCCCAGTTTTATCAACATTTTAAAACCCCTTGTTTTCCCAGGTTTTGTAACTTGGCTTTTTGAAGTAAGATTTTATATTTTTGCTGTTATTCAAAGAGCTGTTCCCAAGTTCTTTTTTGAGCAAGCTTCCTTTGAAAAAGCTCATTCCTCATGAAAAATAAAATTACTAGGTGAGTCAGAAATAATAGATATATTTGAATCTCTGAAAATGCATACCAGCATTTGATTAGATTGCCAAGTGCCTGAGAGCAAGGATTTTGGCATCTCTTAGGTTTATATTTGGATTGTAACATACATTTGTTTTAAGCAAAAATAGGAAACTTTCTCCTTATCTTTGTTGCCTCTTTAGCTTTGTCTACATCATCTTTTCCTTCATTTTCAAATTACATGCATATTCTAAAGGTAGTAGTATCAGTTTACACCCTTGTTCCTGCCCTGCTATGTGTTTCTGTATAGTGTGTTTCATTCTGCTTCCTCACCTTTCCTTGATTAGAAGTGAAAGAACAGTGTGATCAGTACCAGAATAAAACGGGGACAGACATTGCTGTATAATGCACTAGAGTACTACTGCAGGAATAATCTAGGCAGTGTTAGGAAAGAATTCCAAAGAAACTATTGCTCCAGTGCACTAGTTTGTGCTCCGAGAAATTGCCACCACTGTACATCCCATACATGATGGGATGCAGATGTGTTGTCTGACACATTTCTGCATATGTGGAGAGGTAGAATTGGGAACTGCTGCTCCCACTTGTCCAGAGTGAGAAATCATAGAGTCACAGAATGGTTTGGGTTGGAGGGACCTTGAAAGATAATGTGGTCCAACTCCCCTGGCATGGGCAAGGACATTTTTCTCTAGATCAGGTTGCTGAAAGCCCTATCCAACCTGGCCTTGAATGCTTCCAATGCCACTAGAAAGACTGGGCCACCATGTTTTTTATCTGGTGAGGACAGAAGGTGTGTTTAGGAAGTACATGGTAGATCTCTTTGCAACCATAGCAGCATCCTACAGACATACATAACATTAATTAGGCTAATAATTAATAACTGTCTTGAACTCATCTGCTGCGATCTGTGTGAACAGAAAGCACATAGCACTTCCAAACTGATGTTTTGCATCAGAGTTAATATCTTATTTAAACAAATCCATATTTGAATAAAATGAGCTCAGTTTCTTTCACTGCTTTACATTTTCTAACTGAGATGCCTTTCAACTTTGTTCATATGAAGCAGGAAAGTCTTGATCTGTACTAAAGCCATGAAATGAGGAGACACAAGTGTTTTTAATCACAGAATGACAGAAGCAGAGGAAAGTGGCAGTCTGGGTTTTCCCACACAAATCCAACAGAGTCCATGGAGAATAATAGATGGCCTATTTTAAGACCATCATCCCTGGTACTGAAAAATGATACCTTATGTAAGGACTTTAGAGAAATAATCTGTTTAAAGTAAAGAATTTTAAGATATTTTTTTCTACAGGAGATAAAGCAACATGTCGCCCATGCTGCTAGACATTCAAAGATGTTTCCTCTAAAACCGTGTAGGTGGGTTCATGGGTTTGTGTATTTTCAGTCTGTAAAATATGCTACTTTTAGAAAAAATACAACAAACAAACAAAAAAGCAGTCTAGAGAGTTTGCAATGGCTTCAGAAAAAGGGAAAGATTCATCTTGGAAATTCACATTTTGATATGCACAATGTTGCTGTGTGTTACGTTCTTCTATATATTTGTGCTTGAAACCTCAAGCAATAGCAGTGGTGTTATTTGTAAAAGTTCACTGCTCTTCTGTATCCAGTGCACTGATTTTATTCCTAGGGTGACCTCTAGTGATAGCAACGCCATTCTTTTTAGTGATGGGTTTCATTACTTCAGCCTTACTATTTCAAAAGAAAAAAATCAGAAATACTTTGCATTAAGGTTTATTTTTTAATGCTGAGACTGACAGCAAGCTGGTAAGATTATGCTTGTTAAAAAGAATGATGATTTTTCACTGTTGCTGAGACAAAGATATCAATAGTAAAACTGTCTGAAAATTCAGAAACCAATGCCTCTTTGCCTTTTTTTAAAACAAGAGTTTTACTCTGACAAAGATAAAGATACTTTTGAATTTGCTTTGTGCAATTATTATAATATATTAAGTGCTTTTAGAAATATTTACCAAATCAGTTTTTAAGCAAATGTTTGAAATACTGATGGACAATGAATTTTTAAAACATATTTATGTAGTTATATAATATATTACAAGTAGGTTAAAGGAATTTTATAGCTTCTCGTTACTGAAGTGTATTTAAGCAATTGTAGTTATTCTAGATTTGTCTTGGAGGAAAAAAGCATAGACTTTATCCTGTCATAACTGTGAGGCTACACACCATAACAGACTTACTCTCTAGGTTTCACATGTTGTTTTGTGCTTCAGGTCAGCATAGTATATGGCTAAAACTCTGAGCTCTTGAAGAGCTTTTATATTTTTGTATGTACCAAGTTCTTCTGTAAAGGTGATCACAATTAGGAAAGAGAACAACAAATTCAAAGCAGCAGCTAGACAAGCAGCAATGATTCCCTTGCTGCAGTACTTGAGGTTTCTTCTTAGGTAATACATTTTGGAGTTTTCCCAGTTGTGGTCATTTAACCTGCAGGTAGACCATGCAGTCCTGCATTCACTGCCCCCACCCGGTGAGATGGGAAGGGAATCACAACAAAGGGACACACATTAGGATGAAGAACAGTTATGGTCACGGGCAAAACAGACTTAACTTGAGGAAGAAAAATCAATTTAATTTGTTACCATTCATCCGAGTAGCACAGTGAGACATAACAACCACATCTTAAGACACCTTCCCCCACCCCTCCCTTCTTCCCAGGCTCAAATCACTTTGCTCCCGATTTCTCTACCTCCCCAGTAACAGAGGGGACAGGGAATGGGGGTTGCAGTCAATTCTCCATTGCTGCTCTTCCCAGCATGGAAATCCAGGAACAAGATGTTCCAAAGCAAGCTTTCCATGGAGTCATGGACCTCTTCGGGCACAGCTCCCAGCTCTGACATGGGGGCATCCACGGGCTGCAGACAGGCCTCCGGTCC
>NW_010332381.1:0-522 GCF_000700745.2 Antrostomus carolinensis
ATACTCATGGCAAGCCAGGCAAGGTACCGAGGCCCAAGTTGCATGGGGTCATTGATTGTGGAGAGAAACCAAATATCCTCTTAAAAACTGTGACTCCTCTTAAAAAAAAAAACCCAAACCCCACATGATTTTGGTTCAAGACACCAATTTCAAAAAAAGAAAACAACAACCCTCCATCTACTTTTTAGTCATGCTAATTTTACACCAAGATACTCGTCCCCTGGAATTTATGTCTAATTTCTTTCCCCGCTGTCATTTTTTGTGCTGGCCGTTGATATTTCTAACCAGTAGCTGGAAGGTTTATAGAGCCCACGGTGCAAAATTAATATTATAAATGTAGAAATAACATTTTCTGCCATTAATTTCCCCCCCACTTGCGTTCAGACCCCAATCTGAAAATCCTATGGGGAGGCTGAGGACTGACAGCTTTCGTGACAACGCTGACAGGTGAAACTGCTTGGTAGGAGCATCCACGGAGGTGGAATCCCCAGAAATGAAGGAAACGAGGGATTATTCTGGATT
>NW_010332381.1:860-1171 GCF_000700745.2 Antrostomus carolinensis
CATTCTGAAGGAGAATAAAGAACATTTGTGAATAGTTGAAGTGTTAAAAGACCACAAAAAAATAAGTCTGGGATTTAAGTCCAGTTAAGACACATCAGTAAAATATTTATTAATCTCTGCGCCTTCCCTTTAGTTCTCCTGACTCTTCCTCCCAACTTCATCATCTTCTCTATTCACAGTAAGGTGGAAAAGGGTTTTTTTTGGGTCTTTTCTATCATCTCGGCCAGGGATTAAGATTTTGAGGAATTTTGTTTATTTAACATATTTGTTGACCTTTTATGTGTTGATTTTTTATTTATTTATTTTTATTT
>NW_010332382.1:0-21528 GCF_000700745.2 Antrostomus carolinensis
AAAACCCCCAAAAAACCAAACAAAAACAAACCCCAATTTATTCCTGGGCAATTACAAGAAAACTAAAGAAAAGAAAACCATACTCATGAGAATGTGGATTTAGTGATCCCCATATACATTTCTGAGACTGTAAATGTAAACCTGAGGTCTGTTTCCCAAGGATGGGACTACGCAGCTCCTCTTAAAGTGCCTTGACCTCCAAACTTCAAGGCATCCTTGACTCTGTACATTTAGCTCTACATTTTCTGAGGCTGGAAGTGGACCTTGGATATAATTGCTTGAGAGAGTCCAGCACAGAGCCACCAAGATGATTAGGGAGTGGAGCATCTCCCTGATGAGGAAAGGCTGAGGGAGCTGGGGCTCTTTAGCTTGGAGAAGAGGAGACTGAGGGGTGACCTCATTAATGTTTATAAATATGTTAAGGGTGAATGTCAGGAGGATGGAGCCAGGCTCTTCTCAGTGATGCCCAATGGTAGGACAAGGGGCAATGGGTGTGAGCTGGAACACAGGAGGTTCTGGTTAAACTTGAGAAGAAACTTCTTTATGGTGAAGGTGACAGAGCACTGGGACAGGCTGCCCAGGGAGGTTGTGGAGTCTCCTTCTCTGGAGACATTCAAGACCTGCCCGGATGCCTTCCTGTGTAATTTCGTTTAGGTTCCTTCTCTGGCAGGGGGATTGGACTGGATGATCTTCTGAGGTCCCTTCCAATCCCTAATATTCTGTGATTCTGTGATATGTTGCCTCCTAAAAGGCTCTCTTGATCATTTGACACAATAAATGTTGACGAGTATAGTGCAAAACGGAATAGTTCCAGCAGGATATGAGGCAATATTCAAAAGAGCCTATTTATTTGTTATTGGAATACACCTTTTGGAGACTAAAAACTGAGTCCAAATCTCTGATGTAGGGCTGAGTTTTGAACTCGTCTAGCTTCCTCAGCCTATCAAGATGCTTGACAAATGGGCATCTCTCTCTCTAGGGCACTGTAACCTAGTCCTAATTTTTCTGAGTAGTGAACATCCTGTTTGGGATCATAAATACCCTGAGAGAAGCAGGTCAACACTTCATAGAAAGTTTACTCCTGATGAAAAAATACCATGTAGCATCTACTCATAAAATAATTTCCTACATTAACATATCCTCAACCATTACACTTTTAGTCTGTGTGCCAAAACTTGCCCATGTGGACAATGTGTGTTCCTTTCTCTGATTATGCTAAGGTTTTCAGTCCTAGTGAAAGCTCTTGTTAAAAAGTAAAAGTCTCTCATTTGATAGTTCACTTCATTTTTTTTTTTCTTCATTTAGTGCTTTTGTTGTGTGCATTTTTCTAGTAGTGTGTGTCATAAATCATGTTTCTGGCAGCTGAAATTTGTCACAGACTTAATATAACTCTAAAGAGAATGAAAGGAGTATGATCTTCCCAGGTATGTTTCCTATTGACTTTCACACTTTTTGTCACCGTTGAATCCATCACAACAGCAAATTTAACCACAAGTACTATACAAAATTATTTCTGCATAGCCTAACATAATTTTCTAAATATTGATGCAAAACTATACTAAAGTTTAAAATAGAGACATAGAGTCATTGCTTGGTCTCATGGAAGTCATATTCCCCTACCATTAGCTATGTAAAATCCAGCACCTAGTCTGAACTCTTGGTTCTAGATCATCTCTGGAGTACCTGAGAAACCACCTCACCAGGGCTATCTGTTTTTCTTAGCCAGCCCTGCTCCTGGAGAGAGAGTTTGACATATTTGAACAGTTTGTCTGGGGAATAGGAGAAGCACACAAGGAAGGAAAATTCACCATTTAGAGATGGCATAATATATCTTGAATTTAAAAGCTGATCAGTTTAAAGGCCAAGCATATATATTTGCAACAATTTTAGCAAGACAAAACTGAAGTCATTGGAGGAGGGAGGGAGAGAGGGAAGAGCTTTATATACTCCTCGTACCTACACTAGCACAGATAGTTCACTTTGTACTGAAACTTGGAGTATTTTTGACAATGAAATATTGATAACTCCATAAGGATTTCCTTCCCCATGTCTTTCAACAACACTGAAGGGCGGTTCTGTTCAATATGTCTCTACAGCTGCTGAGAAACTATTGATTTTTCTAGAGGAGGAACAGCCACATGTGCTACTGGAGAGCAACACCATGCAATGACAAATAAGATCTTTGCTGAAACAGCCTTCAGCAGCAGGTGCTCTTAAACCTGCCCAGAAAATATTCAATTGCTAATGTTTCTTCAGACAAAGCACCATTTCCAAGGAACATTCTGAACATGGTTCCTGCAGCAGCAGTAACAAGAGTATTGGTACTTCAAGCAGTTTCGAGATGAGGATTTTTTTTCCTTCAGTCATTTTATTCTCATTCCATAAACTTTCACCACACTGTATTGTTTAAAATAGCGCTGGCAGATGGCATGGTCCAGTCATTTAAGCACAAAAGTGGGACTAAGGAGCCTTAATTTGTTCAATCACTGACTATGAGCTTCCATCTTCTCTTTATGGTTTGCCTAGACTGCAAACTGCCAGGGCAAAAGCTCTGTTTGTTCCTTGACATGTGTGCTGGGCTGGGTCTGCAGCCAGTGCTGGGGCTTTAGCCATTGTGACAGTATTGGTAATTCTAATACTCAGCATAATTTGATGTCCTTTGTGCTAGCAATTTAATCACTTTGTGTATCACTTCCATCAGAAGCGAGGTGCTCCTGTACAATGATGCTTTTAGGGGTGGTGGCATGAGCCAAAATACTTTTTGGGCTCACAGATGTGTGAGACATTTGAGGTGACCAGGCTATGTTACATGAAAATACTTGGGAATTGCTCTTGCCTCTCCGCTGGTGCTGCTTGACTCAGCTGATCACTGTAAGTAATTTTGAGATACCAAAGAACCACCATCTGTCCCATTTTTCTCTCCTTCCATCTCAACTAAACAAATGTTGTTCTTTCAACCTCTACTTGTAACTCATGGTTGATATCTTTCTTACAAAGTAGGAGCCAAACTCAGACATAATTATCTTCTACTCAAGTTGCCAGGGGGTTTAATCTGGTATATTCTCTCTTGTTTAATAAAATGTAGCTTATGACACCCACGTTGATATGCTCCAAAATGAGAACTGACTATTTGGAAATTAATCATCTACTGAGTCATATTTACTTTGTGATCTGCCATGAGCCATCTTTCTTGTTATTCTCCACTTCACATATTTGATGCCTTCTTTGCATTTTGAATTTCATCATGCTGAATTTCATCTGGTTGATTTACTGAATGCTTGACAGATGTGAATTTGATTAACTTTCATTAAATTCAGTAGATGCCTTCAGTGACCAAAATATGACAAATTTGTGTCTGAGTCTCTGTCAATCAGTTCTACGAGATGTTAATGATCTCCATTTAAAGTATACCAAAGAGACACTTCAAGCTTGCAAGCCTAGACTTACTAATTTTATGTTCATTGATTAACTAAAAAGCTTACATTTTTATCAACAGAATTTTTAATATTTCATTTTGTTTCCTTAAGTGTCCTTGATATTTACACATTTTGCAATTCTTGTGTATAACTTTTGATAGTAAATTACATTTGCAGATATCAAGCAGCAAACATGGAAATGCAGGCAAACCCCAAACTATGCAATTCCATTTCATGAACAAACAATTAAATGTCTGTCATATCATATACCATACTGCCTTTGAAAGAGGGTCTTGTTTCTCACTTATGAGGGAAATTATATGCATAACTTCAATTTTCATGAAGTGTTTCAGCTAAAAAGAAGACATTTTCAGTGAAGGAGCATTAATATTTCAGTGCTACCTGTAAATGAAATTCTACAGTATCAGCTGCATAATTCCTTATCTTGCTTTCATAAACCACCCTTTTAATGTCTGCTCTTCTATACCTTTTCATTTCAAAGCTGTAAGTTATTTTACTGTAATGCTTTGTAATGCTTTTGTAATACTTTGTTAATATTTTAGGAAATTATAATTTTGTAGAGTGTGTCATGTCACATGGCTATTATGTAATTATTTTATTTCACTTTCAATCAACAAATGAGAATGGTGTGTTGAAGATTAAGACCTTGATCTCTTGTGCAGATAATACACACTGAAAACCCTTTGGATATACATGCAGTTAATCACTACAGTAAAATATATTACTGGACATCTTTACATCCAGCTGGAGGCTACCACAATGGCAACATATCTCTCGTGCACTGCTTAACCCTGAGAACTTCACTGAGTTATGGAGAAAATTTTAAGTAGACTACAACAAGCTAAAGTATCTTGTTGTTCAGGAATGAAACAAAGCTGGCACTGCCTATTAGAGTTCGTAGATAATGGTTCATCTCACAAGAAGAAATTCAGTCCATTCCTCAAGAATTTGGATCAGCAATTTAAGCTTGCATTCCTAAAATTTCTGTTTGTGTCTAATTCTGATTTTTTTTTCCTATTCAAGTTCCATAGTATCAAAATTTGACCTTAGCTGTTGGGTTTTTTTTCTCTTGTGTTAATGATATCAATAAAATAACCATGAGATCTACCTTGAATTTGATGTTGATTTTAATTTATTTTCATTTTATTCCTTGGTAGACTGAATCCTTTCTATGCTAGTGAAAAAAACCATATTTCAATGATTGTTTCTTGATACAGAAATGACATCGCAGTGATCATTAGCTGATTTACCCTCAGCCAGTTCTGCCTCTGAAGTAGTGTGTGTATTACAACTGACCAGCTTCTGCAAGGAAAGACTTTTGGACTCTTGTAGCTAATCTTGCAAATCTCTTGGAGCAAATCTTGCTTTTAGTTGTTGCTGTTCCCCAGAACTGCAGGAGTTACCTGTCAGCACAGAGATATGATAGCAAGTCATCCCAGAGATAAGAGGATAGCAAGCAGCACTCTCCATCTTGTACCAAAAGGTTTTTCTGTCCAGGAGGAAAATATCTCTACCTTACATCAGCTGAGGCTTTTGATGAAGACCAGAAGGTCACTTTCTTTGAATATGTCAATTTAAGATTGCATAAGAAAATCATGCAGGAACATAACTTGCAGAGGAATTCTGCACTTGCTTGTCTACCCAAGTAGGATCTGCATGTAGAGGGCAGACAACTAGCTGAAAAACACAGTTTGTTTATCCCTTGTCCCCAGAGATGATACAAGAGAGTTTTAATC
This sequence comes from Antrostomus carolinensis, assembly GCF_000700745.2. Taxonomy (NCBI): domain Eukaryota; kingdom Metazoa; phylum Chordata; class Aves; order Caprimulgiformes; family Caprimulgidae; genus Antrostomus; species Antrostomus carolinensis. The sequence goes on from NW_010332382.1 coordinate 5,174, forward strand.
ATCTTCTGCCTGTTCCGCCATCCTCCTCTGTAACCTGAGGGTCTGGGGTTATGAACTTTCTGATATTACTTCAGGATTTTTCATTTAAGGCAAATTTCCTCACACATCGACGACACTTATTAACTTACATGAGCAAAGTTCTGTATTTGCATAAGAAATGCCTGGAGTTGGAAATGAATATTAGCAATTGATATGACTTATTTTAATTTTTCTTATGAAAAAGCTCCTTGGAGGAAAATAAGTTTTGAACAATGTTATTTAATTGCATAATGATAAATATATCAAAAGAAGAAACGTGTGCTAATAGAATACTTACAATCCAAGAAACAAGCTATGCCTAGAAATAAATCATATGGGGTAATATATATGTCATACCGCTATAGTGAAAACATTGAATCAAGAAGAATCAGATTCTACTGATATTCTACTTAAGGTCAGCCACTGACCTCATTAGAAGGGTGTTTTCTTGTTAAAATAGGTGCCTAATCTGATTTTTACCTTAATGTAATCTGAAATACTCTGGTTTACCCAGAGGAGAATTTATCTGTCTGGGGTTATAAGCACAACTCCTTCGCTGGTCCATGGAATTGCTAGAGCCAACTGTTTGTTTTCAGTGTGGAAGAAGAAAGATGTTGTTATAGTAAAGCCTTGTGTTTTGCTGCATCAATTCATGAAGTACTTAAAAGCATGTTTAATTTAAGCATATGGTTGATTAGAGCTGGCTGTCCAAATGAGAGGCTGAGCCATACACTTCGTCGGCTGTCTTCTGTTCACTGCCTTGAAAAGTGATTGATTGCCTCTATCTTCTGAATGCAAAGTGCTGGACATAGTCCAGAAAATCATACTTGTTTATATAATTAAACTCAAAAGCCTCTTAATCCCCTCAACTCTGACACCCTCAGCTGAATGTGTGAGCCATGGGGAAGCACAATAATGCATGTCCTCAAATACCCGTCTGTGCGGCGTAGTGACCAGCAAAGTCTTGAGGGGGATTTGAGGAGCTGGAGAGGGAATTCCCCATAGCCTGTTGTGCAGTGATCCCCCTAGATGTGTCAGAATTGAAGAGGCCAGGAAAGTGACAGCCCCTACCTGACCTGGCACACCTGGCCAGTGCCCAACCCTTCATGCATTCTTCAGGCATTCAAGACCCTATGTCTTAACTCTTCTCATAGTCGCACTCTGTGGCAAAGCTACTAGTCCTCAACAGACTGAATCATAGAATCATCGAATGTTGTGAGCTGAAAGGGACCCACAAGGATCATCAAGTCCAAATCCTGTCCCTGCACAGGACAAGCCCAACATTCAGACCATGTCCCTGAGGGCCTTGGCCAAATGCTGCTGGAATCTTGTCAGGCTTGGTGCCATGAGCACCTCCCTGGGGAGCCTGTTCCAGTGCTCCACCACCCTCTGCATCAAGAACCTTTTCCCTATGGCCAACCCCTGGCACATCTTCCTGCCATTTCCTCTGCTCCTGTTGTTGGTAGCCAGGGAGAAGAGATCAGCACCTGCCCCTCCTTTTCCCCTTGGGAGGAAGTTCTAGACCACCATGAGATCTCCTCTCTGTCTCCTCCAGGATGAATAATCCAAGTGACTTCAGCCTCTCCTCATATGGCTTCCCCTCTAAGCCCTTCAGGAGAACATTTAAGTGATCCTTGCATGGGCTAAAGGGAGGAGGATGAGGATTTTTCTAACCTCTCTTCTGTATTTTAGGGCTACTAAGGCACCACAGAGTTAAGAGTAGATGGGGAGGAGATGCCCACATGCTGGGCTGAGATGCCTATGGAGGAGCACAAAAATACTTCTGACAGTCCTGGTTAGAGCACTTGGCATCACTCAGGAAAGAGCCACAAGCTATTCTGTGACTGTGATGATTTCCATTAAGTTCAGAGACCCAACATAAAATGAAATTTAGCCATTTGTGATGAGACAAATACTCCAGTATCTTCTAGCTTGAGAACTAAGGCTGAATGCCTGTAATTATAAATTCTTTAATAACCTGTTAGAGTGTGTGGCATGGAGTGTTTTCTTGTGACTACTAAGTGAAAGTGAAGGTAAATCTAGTAACACTGTTACAAAAGTATTGGCAACATTGTTACAAATAAAACACTTGAATCAATTACCTATTTTTATAATGAATATAAAATCAATGTGACATACAGGTTTCCATTTTTACCAAGAGGCTACAAGACCTTCTCATTAATTGTTTTCTTAGAAATAGAAATTCAGGGTATTATGCTGAATTGGAATAACTTAGGGTTGGCTACATGCCCACTTACACTGAGTCTTAATTCAGATTTTTTTTTTTTTAATGATGGATCTGAGTTTGACTGGTCAGCCCCAATAATTTCTATTTGATAGTACTGAAATAGGTGAGACTTTAATTTTTTTTTTTTTTCCTTCTCTGTTCTTCATATCAACATTTCAGTTTGTCCACAGAATCAGAATCACAGAATTGCCTTGATTGGAAAAGCCCTTTAAGATCATTGAGTTCAATCATTAACCTCACACTGACAGGTTCCTGACTAACCCATGTCCCTCAGCACTATGTCTGTATGACCCTTCAATCCCTCCAGAGTCTTTTAATAAGGAAAACAAGTTATAAATTTCATTCACCACCTAGACAGCACTTTCTGAATATATTCACTTTTTAATACTTTATGTTTCATAGGAGTAATTTTGTGTTTCCCACAGGAGCCATTTCCAAAGATAAGCTAGCAGATAGATAAGGATATATGACAATAATTTTTTTAGTTATGAGCCAGAACAGCTTTGATATTTGATGTTTATGAGTAATAAAGTCTATCCCATCAGACAAAACTATCATTTAAGTCTGTGGACCATGTTCCCCCCTCTGTTGGATCTTGTTGACCAGCCTGATTTATTCAGATACATGTCTTCTCCTGCAGTTCACTCTTTGAACCAGGGTGGCAATTTGTGGAGTAGGTGACAGCTTGACCTGACAAAAGTCTGCAAAATCCTGTGGACTGACTTCCTAAATCACTCCCATGAGACCAACATATCAACTGGGCTGACTGAACAGAGTTCGGCCCACAGACCACAGCAGGATTGTATCAAATAAGTACTGTGACATCACGTACAGTTTTGTTAGCTCAGTAAATGCAATCTCTGTCACAGGAGTGGAATTGTTGCACAACATTTTCACAGGAGACTTAAATCATTTTCTGGTTCAGCATGCCCTACTTCTCCAAGTTAAGAGTACATCTCAGTAGTCTTTTCCAGTATGTAGGCTCACACTTACCTTGTAATTACATAAGGTGCAAAACAAAGTATAAAAGTGCCAATAAAGGTACTTATTTTCTTTGTTGCTCGCTGCCTTCGTCTCTTTTGTTCTTCTAGACAACGTTCTCTTACGCTGTGTGACATTCAACACAAACAAGAACATGAATCATAATATCAGGTAAGCAGATTTTAATGACTTTACTTATGGAATGATGGAAATAAATCTTTCCAGTAAGTGTTGTATTCACATAAACCAATATCATGTGTACTGCATTTCTATGGGATAATACCAAGTATTAACACATTGTATGATCATCTTATGCTCCCAAACCATTACAGAGAAACACTTCATTATAGATTTATATGCACACCCCCTCATTATATTGATTTATATATAATCAAATCAGTGGAATTCAGCCTTGAAATCAGTTGCAACTCCTTTTATTTTTTAATTACTGTAAGCTGTATTTGCAGACTGGAGTTTGCCTTATGATATTTAGAGATATGGAAAATATCCAGAGTGGGGTAGGCAACATGCTACTTCCCTAGGAACAGCAATTCCAACACCACTGTCTGAGATAAGAGAAACTTCCCAGCAAGATAAGAAATAAAACACAATAAAATCCTAACGGGGGGGAAAAACATGCTCTGAACATTCAGCCCAATATTGGAGTAATCACTATATCCCATTGCTGTGATCTGTGTGCCCATAAATCTTACAGCAGCCTGTGCAGCTCTGCTGAGCACTTTGCAAAGCCAGGAATTATATAAGAAATAGCACAAAACAAAACAAAAAACAACCCAGCACTGTGACATTCTGACTCCTCGCCTCACACCAGCCTTGTTCCTGACTAAACAGATACAAATTAGTCATTCCTTGGGAGTTTTTTTCCCCCCTATTTTTTAGGACAAGAACTTCTCCTTTGAGTTTCTGGTGGTGTTCTCACCAGACCATCAGAAAGCTGGTAAGAACCTTGGTGTGCCAGCAAGGTGATGGGAGCACAGGGCTGAGACCACATTTCCACTGCAGGAAATCTCCTTTGAAATCAGCACATTCACTTGCCAAAAGAGTGATAAAGTGAAAACCCATCCTCCTCCTCCACCTGCTTCTGTAACTCCTGTGTTGGTTGTGAGTTTTGAGGGAAGTGGACAAGTAATTCTCTTCTCCAGGTAGGTTGGATGGACAGCACAATTTGTATCTCCCAGAGCCATCTGTACCTGAACCAGATCCTTTGGGAAAGGGCAAAACCAAAGCCAGACTGAATCCTGAAATCCCTCTTTATGCACATAGCAGCACTACTCCGTGTTGACTCATTGCATGGTGAAGAAATCACATCTTGGGAAGACCGAATGGTTTGGCCCATGTGCTACATTTGCAACTTCTCGACATTGTTGTCTCTGTTTTCATTACAAATTTGTAGTTGATGACTCACTGTCAGGTTCCACACTCACATATGTTAATAGCTGCAAAGTTTATGGCCCTACCTTTATGTTTTTTTCTGTATCTACAAATGTTTGATTATCATCTAAATGCATATTACGTTCTGAGGATCTCAATGTGCTTCAGTGACCTCTGTGGCACTGAGCTCTTATCTTTTTGTTGTGTTAAAGGAAGAAAATATGTTTCCTTCAATCCATTTTATATATGGTCTTATATTGCCAGTCCCCAGAGATGTTATCATGATGCACAAAATGAAATCCCAGAATTGCCTAGACTGGAAAAGACCTTTAAGATCATCAAGTCCAAGAAATACTGGAGGAAAAGTTCGTTTTCCTTGAAATAATAAATTGTCTTGCTCTTAAATAATATGCCTAAGTAAAATGAAAGCACATCTAAAAGTATTACATGTTCTGTGTCTGAGTTATTTGCAGCTAGAAATGACAACTGAGAAGGAAAAAAAAAATCCACCTTTTCAAGGGAACCTATGGGCTTTCAGTTCTGCAAGAGCTGGAGAACTTGGAGTATTTTTAGATGCAGACAGATGATCTTAGAGGTTCACCAGCTTTGCTTAAGTTAGTAAATTCATAGTATCCCAGACACATGGTGATATAGGAAAAAAAATCTCCAAAGTAGGTTCAATGAGGGTGTTGTTAAGGTGTAGAGGATGCTGTATTTTTTTCTCTAACAGTTTCCCCAGTTACATCTTTTCTCTACTGGCACATACAAAGCTGTCTTTGACTCCTGGAGCTCGCACATGACTTGGGAAGTACTGAAGACTTCAACCAATTTCTTTTGTTCAGCCTTTCCAGATGTAGCTAATAAATACCGCATCCCAGAGGAAGGTATTTTATCTCACTCCTTCATATAGACAATGTACACAGATGAGTATTTTTCTTTTGCATACACTTTCATGCTCCAAGATAAGAACATATATGCGAGTTCCATTACTGACACTAGTCATAGAACTGGATTAATGACTAAGCTTTCATTTAAAGATTTTAATATCCTGGAAAATCTGTGATAGATCCCTTTGAAGGTTTGGTATTTTAAACAAAGTTTATGAGATACTGGACCTTAAGATCTGTAAAACTGGATACACCAAAAAGATAGTATAGATAATCTGGGTGAAGAAATACATGTGTTAAGCACTTAAGTGAAGTCTTGCCCAAACCTCTCACAATACCTAAGATATCTTGGTCTTAAGAACAAAGTCAAGAAAGGCAGTATCCAGTAAAAATGCCTAAGCTAACTTGAAAGGACATGTGCCCCAAACATTCACATGATTTTGTGTGGTATTTAGAGGTTTCCTTTGTACTCGTCTTGAATGATTTTCAGAAGATCACTCATGTCTTTCCAAGTTACAGGTAATAAAGACATCTGTCAGATCGCCTGTCGCTAGACCTCCTTGCGGGTGGATTCTGAGTCATAGGAAGCAGAAAATTGTCCGTACACTTTTCTCAGCATTGAAACTAGACAGTGCAAAAAGCCAGAGAAGTCAGGGTAGTCTAAGGTGGGATTACAAACTCTGTTCTCTCATGTGCCTTCTCCCAGCATCCATGTCTGTGCTATTAGGTGCTACAGTGAACACTGAAATTGCCTGTATATATACCACTTATATAATTCAAATGATACCTGTGTTATGTCAGAGGTTTATGAACATCATTGGCTGCTCCAGGAGACCTGCAGCCTTTGTGTAGCTTTCACAGGAGGGAAGGCAATCCCAGGTCTGACCCTTTCAGTGGTGGTGGCTGTCACCAGTTAAGGCAGCACCAGCATAGGTCAAATCAGCCACCATTTCTGTGATCCAAAAAAGAAGCTAAAACTCTCCTTTCTTAGAGAGAGGTATTAGAATAACTTGATGCGAGATAAATGATGGTCAGCAGAAGCATAGAATCGTAGAACGCATTGGGTTGGAAGGGATCTTCAAAGGTCATCTAGTCCAACCCCCCTGCAGTGAGCAGGGATATCTTCACTAGAGCAGGTTGCTCAGAGCCCCATCAAGCCTGACCTTGAATATCTCTAGGCATGGGGCCTCCACTCCCTCTCTGGGCAACCTGTTCCAATGATCTACCACCCTTATATTGAAGAACTTTTTCCTAATATCCAACTCAAATCTCCCCTTTTCGAGTTTAAAACCATTACCCCTCATCCTATTGGTACATGCCCTTGTGAACAGTTCTTCCCCAGCTTTCTTGTAGGCACTTTTCAGGTACTGGAAGTTAATACAGTTAATAGAGGTTACTCGTAGCACAGTGCCTGTACCGCTCTGTCTCCTCTGTAGAAAGGAGGGATCGTTCCCACAGCCCCATTGAATCCACCTCTCAGTGAGATGATTACAAAATGCAGGAACATCCTCAAATTAACCTAGACCAGAAAAAATGCAGAGGAGGAGAAATACTACTGGGATTTTTGCCCTTTTTTGAAGCTTTGCTTTGCAGTCCAGGCATACTTTAAGCGTTAGACATGCTATTTCAGAGACCCTCAGTGGGTCTGGGGCACTGCCCTGGGAGTAATCACCACATCTCACCATGCGTGCAGGAACTCAGGCCAGTCAAGGTACAGTTTAGCAACCAGACAGCACATAGGGCAGAAGAGGTTTGTTGTTGGTTTTTGTTTGGGGTTTTTTTCCCCTCTATGTGACTTGGTGGATAAGGGAAGATTTATACATGTGTTTCTCAAGACTTGCCCAAAGTTCTGCTCCACATTCTTGGTCAAGAGACAGATCAAACAGCTTAACTGGAGAATTTTGAGCAAATGTTTCTGTTCCTCTAACAGTGTGCTGTCCTGCCCTGATCCTTTCAGACTTATTTGCCTTAGGCTTAGGAATTCCCAAAATATGACCTTTTTTTTTGAGGACAGCCACATGTGCTTTCAGTCCTGCAGCTCTGCTCCTGGCTGCCTGCAAATGGAGAGAGCTGGTGTTCGCCTCCAGCTTACAGAGCAAAGGACAGCAAGGGGGGTCCGGTGGGATGTCTGACATGGGTCTGCCCTCTTCAACTGCTCTCAGCTTTCCTCTCTTCCAGGCAGCCTTCATCCCCCTTGTCAGACACCTCCCTGCACTGTCAGCTGCTGGCATTTTTCTGAAAGACATTTCCCTTCTCTTCAGTCTCTGATAGGGACAGTCTGAACCTTAAGATCCAGTCTCTGAGTGTCTCCCAAGCAGCACAGGCATCCCTCACAGACACTCTGTCACCCTACCTAGCCAAACCATTGTCTCTTTTTTTTTTTTTTCCAGGCAAATACATCACATTCTTCCTTTTCCAATCACCTGCTCCAGCTGTACTAATCCCCAAGACAAACTAGTTCCTCTGAGCAAAACAGTCTGATTTCTTTCCACACTGTGACCAGTGCCTCTGTTTTCCCAGTTCCAGAGCTCACTTGGTGACTCTTCCAGCCCGTCCCAGTCATAGCTGGGTCTTAGCCCCATCTCAACCTCATCAGAGAGTCTCAGCCCTCAGCCAGGACATGCTGAGCCATCAGCCACCCTCTCTTTCTCTGTCCTGCCTCAACTGTGCAGGTTCTTTTCTCAAATCCCTGCTTCCCAGGCAGATCACTCTGGCTCATCCTGCTGCTCCCATCTCACCAGCCCAGTCCCACATCCTTCCAGCCATGCCAGTTTTGGTCCTTTCCATTTCCTCCTCTCCTCTTCTCATGGGCAGAGTCATCACGTACCACAGCCCACACTGATTTCCTCCTCTCCTGGGCACCTTCCCCAGCTCCTCGCCAGGATCACTGCCTGCCCAGCACCATCCTTGGGCTTCCATCCAACAAGGTTTTCTCTCCTTCAGCTTTACCACTACGTTCCCCTGACTGACCCAGGGAAAACTCTCTCTCCCACCCTCCCTCCTACAAACCAATCTGCAACCCTTCCACATCCAGACAGAGCCTATTCATGCCAGATTTATAGTTTGTGCATAATTCTTGTGCACAACCTCCCAGCACACATTCATACCTGTTTGGCACTTGCTTTCAAGCCTGTTATCCTCCCAGCCCACAGAGACTTTTCTCCTCCTGTGTCTAGGCACAAGGGACTTGCTGAAAGACTCTGATTTGAAATGAACTTTATACATCCCCTACTTGTCATATGAACATTGCTGTTGAAGTCTCTCTCACTGGGGTGTAAGTATCGGCATTCAAGCGTATGCATTTTGCAGTAGTTATGCTCTCACAATTCTGCTTTCAGGCAGGATAAAGTTACAGAGAGCACAGAAATAAAGAATCTGAGAGGTAAAGGAGCAGCACACAGTGCCCAGCTTCCCTTCTCAACTCCCAGTGAAGGGGCATGTGCAGCCTCAGCCTGCTCCCTCTCAGGGATCCAGCAACATTTTGGGCTGACAGTGCCAAAAAAATATGCAAATTTATCAACCACTAAATCCACCTTTGGAGACAAAGGGCAGTGATCTGATCACTGTCTCAGAGGGAAGTGCATGCTCAGCCAAAACTGCCTGTTTCCTTGTTTTCCCTCCCAAAACAAGCCCTTCAGCATAACAAAGAAGAGGTGCTTCTACAACTGGAAAAATAAACACAAGAAAAAAGAAACATGCAGAATAGAAACTGGCAAAAAGGATGCTCCTTTTCTCCCCCTCCCCATCCCCTGCTGTCACACAGAACACACTGTATTTAACATAACACCGAAACCCTCCTCGCTCCCTCTGCCGTGAATAGTCTCACTTGCTGAACACACAGGCACCTTACCTGGGATGGATGTCCACGAGCAGCACCAGGGTCTGCATAGTGATCACGTCAATCCTCTTACAGTGAAACCGTGCCACCTTCAGCACTTTTAGATACGTGAAACACAGGACTATAAGGGAGAGGAGGAAGCTGAGGGTGTGAAAAACCCCAGTGAAAATCACAAACTGTGTCCTATCCTCTGGTCTCTTGTTGTACAAGGTGCAGGAGGCATAGAGGTGATGGAAACCCACCCAGGAGAGAGAAGCTGCCACTATTGGGAACGACACGGAGTGTAGCCACGTGTAGCTCAGTATGAGAGCGGCATCCCTGTACCTCATTTTGGAGTGATAACTTAGAGGGAAGACCACAGCAATCCACCTGTCAATGCTCAAAGCTGCCATGCTCAACATGGAGTTCGTGGTAAGAAAAGTCTCCAGGAAGCCCACAATGTGACAGATCTGATCTCCTCCTGGTTGACTCTTGTAAATGATCCCAGCCAAGGTCAGGGGCATGTTCGAAACAGTCATCAACAAGTTGCAGAAGGTGAGGTTGAGGATGAACAATCCTGGGACCTGCTTACGGATGTCAGCGCTGTACAGGAAGCACATCAGCACCAGCACATTGGCCAGCAGGGCCACGAGCATCAACACCACCACCACGAAAGCCAAGATCACTTCCCAGATGTTCATGGTGCGTCCAGTCACAGGAGGGACATCTCCAAAACTGCGCCTCGCCGGCACCCGAGGAACATGGTGCGAGACGCGCTCGCCTCGCCCTCCTCCCCAGCCTGCTCGCACTCTTGCATGCCCTCCGTATTTTTAGAAGAGCTGCAGGTTTTTTTCTTCTCCAACCTCCCCCTCCTCGCTGCTCCTTTCCACGTCAACGCTTTCCGAGACGTGCACAAAAGCACTGGGAATGCCCATCAAACTGCAAGGAGGGCTTAAAAAATATCAGCAGGGCTGAACCACTGTCTCCATTTGGTCCATTCGAAGGAGAGCAGGTTATTCTGAGAAACCGCTCTCCTGAGATCCCTAATTATCAGCCCCAAGCTTGCAAGCAATTCACCGAGTGAATTGTGCTCTCTTTCTCTCTTGCTTTCTCTCTCTCTCTCTCTCTCTCTTGCTCTTTCTCTCCCCTCCCCTCTCCTCCAACCCTCACCCCCTTTCAGGCTGAATGTAACCTGCTTTTTATGATCACAGATAAAAAAAAACCCCATTAATGGATTAAAGCATGCACACTGCCGGTGATTCGTAAACGTGATTATGTCATCCCCACTCCACAACCCCTCCCCTTCTCCTCACGATTGTGACTAGACTTTCCTCAAGAGAAATCCCATTTAATTGATTTAGCCATTAATTTGCAAACAGCCATGTAACGGAATTCCTGCACTCCAATGTGCTTCCTACATTTCGGTGCATCACTTTCACAGTTGCTGCTTGCTCTCAGCCAGGACAAGAGATTTTATTTTTTCTCTTCATTAGCTGTGCTCAAAAAAAAAAAAAAAAAAGATGGGGAAAAATGGATGTATTCTGCTACTTTTCTGGAGCTGTCATTAGGGTACTGGAATGATTTCACTGCTCTAGTTGAGCACTTTGCAGTCTTGTGTCTCCAAGCGTGATGCGTAGGAGGGAAATGATTGCCTCCCCTCTTCCTTTAAAACCTTTGGTTTCCCACCAAAGCCCCAAATGCAACATGCCCAAGGTCATAGAGCAGGTGAGTGGCAGAGATGGCAACATGCTGCAGGTCTCACTGTTCAGTCTTTCTCCCCTTCCACAGCCTTTGCTTCTTTGCAATCAAAGCCTCCCTCCCTGGGAGGGTGAGCACCCTGTGAGATCAAAACCAAGAAGCAGCTTGGCAAGGGAAATAGGAATGAGGCTGTGTTGCACATAATTAGGTGTTAAAATGAAATTTGTTTTAAAGGACAGAGTGGGAACTGTTTTCCGACTGCCTTTGCTGTCTCTTTAAAACAGTTTTAGGTGGAAATGTTGCGAGTTTGTGAGCAATCAGGACAGCTTTCTCATCAAGGCAGCCAAGCTTTAAACCCTGCACAATAAGAAAGGAAAAGAGAGCCTGCAGCACAGTTATTGTGGCTTAGGAAGTGCCTCTGCACGTGTGTGAGAGCTGGATGCTCAGAAGGATTCTTCCTCTGTGCTCACAGCCCTTGCCAGAGCCGTGCACGTTGGATTGACAGCAGCTATGCACTGCGGACACGGGCTGGTCTGCTCAGCAGCAGAGCTGTCACCCTGCAGTGTCAAAGCTGAGCGTGTTGTAGGATGGTTCCTTCTCTTCCCCTTTTGTTTCCTTAAACCAGGCTTTAAAGGGTTAACAGCAAAGGGGAGTCACTTTGTGAGTCAGATCAGTGTCACCAAAGACAGCTGGGACTCCCCAGGACAGTTTAGCTGGGTACGAAGGTTCTCCTTGCACACACTCAGCAGAGGAGCAGAAGCTCAGGGTGCAGAGCCCAGGTCTGTCCATGAGCTCTGGTTCTGTCTCCAGAACACAGGCACATGTCCTCACACTGGATGGATGAGTAGCAGGACCTCAGACTCTGGTCTTTTTCTGAGGCAGAGATCCAAAGCCACATGAGAAAAGCCTAAAGGTGACTCCTCTAAATAACAGGGGACTTTACCCTTTAGGAGAAGTAGGCGAAGGAGATGAGAGGGAAGATGCAGATCTTGCTGCTGCTGCATGCAACATCTTCTGGTTCTGCACACCAGAACCTCAGCAAGTTTCCCTGTTGGGTGGGAAGCAACAGCTCGTGGTGAGAAAGATGTCCTAGCATCAATGTTCTCTGATCAGGGTGTCCATCTTACGGTACCCACCATGATGCCAGTTCATAGCTCAGCAAACAAAGACAGCTGCAGGCCTCCAGGAAAAAGGCCATGTGAGTTGGGAGGCACTGAGAAGAAAAAACTGGGAAGTTTCTAAAGACGTGGTAAGACTTGCTGGGACAGGGAAAAAGGAAGGGAAAACCAGGTGACATACGGGAGGCAGGTACTCTGTGGCAGTGCTGGAGGGGAATCACATGCACGCTTGGTGTCAAGGTGATACCTGACTCATCCTTCCCATGCTCAGCCTCCTCCTTGGCTCAAATCAATCCTACAAGGCCCCCAGCTGCACGAATCACTCCAAGCCCAGAAGCACAGGCATTGGGTAATTTAGTCATTTATCTTGCAACACAGGAGGCTACGGCTTTATCAGGATGGTTTCCTGAAGCAACCTGTCCTTTTTCCTTTAGTGAGCTGTGGTCCCTCCTGGATTCAAAAGTAAGTGAGTAATTCCCTGGTGTGACAGGGGGTCTGGAATCAGTGTCAAGCCCAGGTGAACAGGGAGGAAGGAAATTTGGATCTGCAAATAGAAGATTAGGGATAACAGTCAGGAAAGGAGGGTTCTCCCAAAGCGATGGATAAATGTGAAATAGTGGGGGGCAGAAGGAGATGGTTCGGTGAAGGAGTGATGGAATATGAAAGGTCATATTTGGGGGTGCCATGGGATAGACACACAGCAGATCTGTTGAGAGGAGGCCAATGTAGAACTGATGCAGAGGACATCATGGTAATGGTGGACACATCTTGAAAGCTGGAGGTGCTGGCAGGACCATGGACTGGATCTGCTGGATCTCTTTACAAGGGAGTGGAAAAGCACACGGGAATGGATAGCTGCAGGACTGGCTACAGGATACCCACAGTCTCTTCTGTGTGATATCTGAGCTTCTACTTCCAAGACCTGCAATCTCACCTCCCTCTACCAAGCTCTTTTTTCCCCACAGTTTGGTGGGGTGCTACCACCATTCATAACGATGTGGCAAATTGAAATTAAAGCAGCAAGTCTGGCTTGTACTTCAGTAATTATTGACCTAAATGGATGAAGTATTCCTAATCCCACGCTTCACATTTTACTGATTGCTTTGCCTTTTCATGTGAAGCAATTCTGGGTTGTACAACTTTCTCTGGTAAAGAAAATATTGTTATCAGTAAGGCTAAACTCCTGGTGTTTACAGAAAGAATGTAGCAGCTGAAAAGGGCTTAAATCTACAATAAAGTGAAAAAGCTTTCTAGATTTGAGGAGAAAGCTGAAGTTTTCTCTTGATAACTGATTCGAGTCTCGGTGTGTGTGTCTATCTCCAAAGACCCGAGTAATTTACATAATTGATTCCCCTGTTGGTAATCCCTGGAGCTGAGGATGTTTACTGAATGCTTCGGGATTTATTTATCGTGCATACCTAAGAGAGCATGATGCATCCATCAAATAGCTTCATTTTATGCAAATCAGGTGGAAAGAATATGCTGTGCATATTTTATCACTGTAGAGGAAATGAATGTGCTGCCTGTGAGTTCCTAATGGCAGAGACTGCAAGTTTGGTTTGTAATATTTCAATGACAGCCTAAGTTTTGAATTAGCAATAAGCACTACTAATAAATATCAGTTATCACCAGTGACAGTGCTAGGTCTGGGTTTAGAAGGTCTGGGTTTAGAAGATCAGTACTCCTTTGGCATTTGCTCCTTTATAAAACACACAAAAAAAACCCCAGAACGTCTACTATATTTTATATACGTTAAATGCAGAGGTGACTCTGTGAAGAAGTATGGCCCAGCAGACAGAGCAACAGGCTGGTAACCAAGAGAGCTGGGTCCTATGTGACCATGGGGACATCAGTTCATCAAACCTCTCCCATCTTTGCTTTGTCACATAAACTCATGGAGACAAAGCCAAAGTGTTTGTACACAACAAGGTCCTGATGCTTGAGGCAGCCTAAAAGCTTTATCTTAATCAAATAATGAATTTTATCCACAAATGACTACTTCTAGAAGGATTACCATATCTCTTACCATTCTTTTACAATGACCTATAGAGAATGGGTTTGTGGCCTACATACCACGTGCATACCAGTTTACTCTGATGGAAATTTGATTTATACTAGCATTGTACCAAGCAGGAGACATATTGCAACTGAGTATGAAACTCCTCTAGATAAGAGGTTAATTTATTACTCTCCATGTAGTAATTTTTTGTACATTTTTGTCTATATTGGGCAATGGGCAAAGGCATGGAGCTGATGAAATCTTCAACATTTTGAGGTGGCCTTTCAATTTCAAAATTCTATGACACGTGGACAGAAGATTTGTCTTTTCTGAGGTCTTCATAAAGGGAAAAAGTTTTCTCTTCATGCTGTCCCACTGACACTATGAGATAGCTACTTGGGATAAATGACATTTTCAAAGTTATGCCCAATATATCCTGTATAGGAGGCTATTTTGATGGCCTAACTAAAACATCTAAGGCACTCATTACATAGGAAACTAATGGTTAAGGCTTTACAACACTGAGAAAACTACCTGAAAATCTAACCTGAAAATGCATTTGAGGTCTGATGCATTTCCTTTGTACTGAAGGTTGTAACTCTCCAATTTTTCTCTGTCAAATTTTGAGATCTCAGCTTCATGCTTTCACTGCACTTTCCTCCTCCTATTTTCTCACCTTCCTCCTTTGATCAACAGTGTACAAACTTTTCAAGGACTTTAATAACAGGAGTATTGACACATGGAAGAGGTTGTTTCTCCTTTATCTGTGTGCTAGCCAGTTCAAAGACAACTAATTTCCCTCGGGAAGCCAGTGTGCCATAAGACAGCCCATGGGTATTTCTTCTTGCTTCCATCAGCCTTTGCTTTTTGCTTCATGGCTGTCTGGAAAGTTTGTAAGACATTCATGAACTGTAGAAGTAGGTTTTTTCACTTTATTGTCAATTAAACTCAACTCTAGTAACAGCGGTATCTTTAGTCTGAAGGTCAAGGGTCACATTGGAAAAAACCAAAGTGTTATCTGCTTTTATATGAGTAAGATAATGGCTCCTGAAATCATAATTCTGCTGGATCGATGGTAAAGTCTCCCTGACTCCAGCCATCAGAATTTCACCCTGTCTGTATAGCACAGATAACGAGTGATGACTTGTGTAAAGTCTATGCACTTTGTCAAGATGGTAGACAGACTTAACAGGGCAGCTGGCCCTGGTAGCTCATTGCTCTGTTAACAATGTCAGAAGCAGCAGAAAACACTTTTTTTCCTCTGTGTCTGAAAAAACATAATTTTTGAGTCACTGGGTGTAAAGTGATCCAAGACTTTGATCACCATGCCAGGACAAAGGCTCAAGAAGAGAAGATGCAAGGAAGCTCCTTAAGCACTGTTGTGTGAGCTTGTCCTGGTTTGCTAGGATAGAGTTAATTCTCTTCTTAGCAGCCAGAATAGCTGTGTTTTAGTTTCAGGATGGGATTTGTTTTGAGAAGAACCTTGATAAAGTATTAATATTATTAGTTGCTGCTGGAGCTTAAGGCCACTGTGTTTGGCTGGTTCACAACTGCATTAGGACTGGCAGGGAGAAGTGCAGTGAATAGCAAAACCCAAACTGGCATTTGGATATCCCAATGGGATATTCCAGATCAGATCACACCGTGTCAGTACATTAACCAGGGGTGACTGGAAGACAGGGGGATTCTATCAGGGATCGCTCAGGCTCTTGCTCTTCTGGGGTTTCAGTTTCGGGACTGTCCCTGCTCTGGGGTCACTGGCTGGCACAGGCTGGGGATCAGTCAGCAGGGGGGGGGGGTGGGTGGTGAGCAACTGCACTGTGCATCACTCATTTGTATATTGTTATCACCGTTGTTATCATTGTCATTTTATTTTAATTAGTAAATAGTTTTCATCTCAACCCATGAGTCTCCTTGCCCTTTTCCTTCCAGTTCTCTCCCCTACTGCCTCATGGGGGAAGGAATGACAGAGCGACTGTTTGGCTGCAGCCAAAGGAGTGAAACCACCACAGAGGTGACTTTGGTTTGTCTTCAGCCCAGTGTCATGCAAAACCTTGGCAAGTTGGCTTGGTGGAAAGGGAAGCTGCAATTCTGTCCCTCTCGGACCTGGGCAGGTTGTGAGGATGCAGAGGTGGCTGCTATACCTCCTCTGTCACCTTCACTGACCAAAATTTCTTTTACTTCAGTCCCCACTCTT
>NW_010332382.1:21544-31377 GCF_000700745.2 Antrostomus carolinensis
TCCATACCCAAAAAATTAGCATCATGGGGAGTAGCTTCTTGCCCAATTCTTTCCTTTCTGGTAGGTGCCATGTGTCACACACAGAGAGCACCCCAACATGCTGGGACTAACTGGGGGTTACTGGCCCAAGTATGGATGGTTTTTCATGGGCCATTGCTTTGGGAAACTGGGGAGAGAAACCCTCTGCTGCCAGTGTCAGCGACAGCTACAGCAACACTGCTCGCTCGAGCCCTCCTGGTGAATTATTCATGCTCAGGTTGTCACTGTTAGTTTGCATCATAGAATTAAAGAAAGATGAGGTCCTGAGGCACATGGCTGATGCTTCTGGCACTTCTGCCTGCCGGATGGATTTTTAAGGGTTTTTAGGGCAGCTAAGGAAGTCAAATCAAGCCAGCAGCAGCAGCAGCAAGCCATGTCAACCTTTGAGTCAGGGACTTTTGTGGGTGGGTGTGTGTGTAGGTGGAAGGCACAGCTCTCCCTTTCCCTGGGCTGCTTCTGAACCAGGGGAGAGCTTTCTTCCTGGGAGAGTTTTCTTGCTTCCTGGGGACCAATTAGTGGATGAGCAAGCTCAGTCACTTGGCACAAGTAGGAGAATAACTCGGTCTCTCTGTGCTATTCCTGCAGAGTTAAAGTGTTAAATGACATGTTCCAGCGTGGGGTTTGCTTCACAATTTATATTTTGGAATCACTCCCTATCAGTATCGTCAATGATGCAGATATTGAGTCATACTTCAACTTTGTATTGAGCTAGATTAGAATAGTATTTATTTAAAGGAGAGAGTGCACGGGTGTACCAAATAAAGCACAGGTGTTTTATTTGGTTTACCTGTAAAGACAACAAGGAGAGCTCAAAGAAATTCTTGGTCAATAGGTTTTAAGTTCAGTTTCCATCGATTTCCATTTCTCACAAAATATATGTTTATTAGCAAAGAATAATTAGTTCTATTTCGATTTCTTAAAAGTCACAGGAGACTTGAAGTTTTGTTTTTTGATTTTGTTTTGATTTTTAACCTGCTTTTATTCCTTGCCTCCTTCTTACATGCAAATGAAATAAAAGAATGACTAATTTGAAAATAACATACATTCCTTTAGAGATGTTAAAAAACTAAAATCAAATAAACAAAAAACCCTATTTAAAATAGGATTAAATTAATATATCCAAACTATCACAGCCTTTATAATAGTATCAGTACTTTCAGATGTAAAGGGAAAGTAAATTTTTCCATCAACTCTTTCACCATTCATCTTCTTGCATCAACATCCACAGAGGTTAGAATTATTTAACACACCCCAACACACTTTCTGACCCAGACCCTGGAAGGTATTTCTAAAAAGGCTGATCTCCAGCCTCCAGGATCTGTTGAAACATTATCCAGTATGCTCATGCACCCACTGAATGAGAATTGCCTTTGGAAAAGTAAGAAAAAGGATCTCGCGTATTTGAAAGTCTACTTAGATGATGCCATCATTATTTGCAAGCTGCATAGCTATTGTGATGTTATTCATATAAAAACATGTCAATCAAATATCACCTGGATTTCAAAACCTGTTATTATTGCTCTGAGTTACTCTCATGTTTTCCTGTCAACGTTGTCATGAGGTTGAGAGCAAACTGCTGTGCATGTGAAAGGGGCTCCGTGTATACCCATGAGTGCTTCTCCCATGAGGAGACGTAACGAGGACTCTATCAAATATTGAGACTGTCTTGACAAGAGCTCAGATGTCACGACTGATGGCGATGTGCTTTCATTTTCCAGGTTTGCCGTGAGGATGTGGCGTGGTGCCTCAGAAAAGTGGAGCTGCCTTGTGAAGTGACGTAGCAACCTGAGCTCAGGTAAGGCTGCATTTCAGACTCATGGCTGGCAGAGGTCCAGCACAGGTTTATGGCTAACAAGGATGGCTTTGTCTTCATGGCTCTTTCAGGCATGACCCACGTCTTTCTTTGTTAATGAACAAAGGTTCAGTAACTTTAGAGATTTATGATTTTAAGTGCAGTAGGGGTACCAAGGTCTCCAACAAATCCAAAGGTACTTCACCTTGGCTACATCTACACATATGTGGGTACCCTTGTTTCACTAGAGTTAAGTTTCTTCTCAGTATCTACAAAGCACTGTGTTTTGGTTTTGGTATGGGATTTGTTATGAGAAGAATGTTGATAATATACTGATGTTTTCAGTTGTTGCTGGAGGTCCAAGGACATCATGTTTTGCTAGCCTGCAAGTGCAAAGTACTAATAGAGGGGAGGAAGCACAGTAATTAGCAAAACCCAAAATTGGCATTTGGAGATGCCAATGAGATATTCCATATCATATCACATCACGTGCAGTATATTAACCAGGGTTGAGTGGAAAGCTGGGGATTGTCTCAGGGATCACTTGGGCTCATTCTTCTGGGATTGTAGTTTCAGTTTCAAGACTGTCTTTGCTCCAGGATCGCTGGCTGGCACAGGCTGGGCATCGGTCAATGGGTGGTGAGCAATTGCACTGTGCATCACTCATTTGCATATTCTATTAATAATTATTATTATTTTATTTCAATTAATAAATTGTTTTTATCTCAACCCATGAGTTTTCTTACTTTTACCTTTCCAATTCTCTCCCCTATTCCCTGGGGTGGGGGGAGACTGAGCAAGAGGCTGTGTTTAGCTGCAGCCAAAGGAGTGAAGCCACCACAGTGGAAGGAAACCTTTGGTCTGAGAAGTTTGTTCTTGTGCAGGTGAATTCAAAAGTGCCTGACAAGATTTAGAGACCCATATCCAAATGAGAAGGCAATGCAACTGGAAAAACACTCACTTAGGAAAAGTAATTCAGTTTAGGAGTGGCCTTTTGTGCTCTGCTCATAAGGCCACCTGAGACGTGACAATCACTCTGGGATTTACAATGTCATGGGAAAAGCATTGGATATTTGAAATGCAGAGAATATATTTTAGAGGAAGAAGAAAGACAGACATTAATTAAAAGACCCACAATATTCTTGGGTGTCTGAAGATAGGTGAAACAAATTCATTCCCAGTGTTTGAGGAGGAAAACCAGGACTGAATTTGCTAAATACTGTGTTTTATCTTGGTCCCATGTGCTGATAACCAAGTGATATCTGTCATAACCACACTCTGCTAGACAGAATTTGTTCTCTTTATTCTGTAGTTCTTCAAAATGTCAGAGCAGAAATCACTTTTGTCACACTTGCTCTTTTTAGACACGCAGTATTTCAATTTCCTTTTGTTTTAAACTGGGCTGGCTCCTTCTCACTCAGCAAAGACAAAAATAGAGGCTTGCAACAGAAGGCTTTTAAAACTACACATGGATGTCAGTGCTTGTTTCTCTGTAAAAAGTCACACATTAGCACACACAGTCACAAACTTCCATTTAGCAATTAGCTAGGTATTTTATTTTTTTATAATTGCTTCTAGTATAGCAATTTTATGTGGATATTTGTATCTACTCACTTCTTTACATGAAATGTCCACTAATAAAATTGTTATCTTGTGATTGAAATAAATGATTTTTGCATCTCATTTTTTTCTAATTAGCAGAGTAAAATTTCTGCTCTTTCTAATAAGATCTGCAGGGGAGGAGGTTATTACACATATGGGGATAATCTAACCAAATACATCCGCTTTATTAACGAGGGATATTTGGATCTTTGCCTCAGGCTAGGCAGAAGAGTTTGGGTTCAAACATATTTTTAATTTACATTATCCTACGTATTTTTTACACAGCTTGATTTTGCTTTGCCCCCTTTACTGTAGACTTTAGAGCTCAAATCATTATGTATCACCTGCAAATTCTCCACATCATTGCTTAATTATTTTAAATATACTGGAAAACTTATTAATGCCATTGCAGCTAAGGGAGGGTAACATTCAATTCATAGATCTTTAAGAACTCAAAGACTTATTGCAAAGTGGTCTATTAAAGGCTTAAGTTATTTCCCTGTAACAACTCTTCTGGGTTTGTGATCCCTTTAAATTTGTGATATATTGATAAAGCTTTTCTAAGGCTTCTTTTCACTGTAAGATTTTCTACAGGTCCATTAACATTAAGGACTAAGAAATTCTAATTTTAATTATTGCTTTAACTGGCTTACCATGGTAATGAAGGAATTATGCAATCCCTTCAAGAAGCTTTTTAAAATAGATATGTTATTTCCAGGCCTGTGGTTTGGGAAGCACTATTAGTGAGGTACGGTGTGCCCTTATCAGTTCAGCCTTTTCATCTTAAAATGTTATTAGCTTAAAAATATTTTATTTAAAACCTGTGAATCTAAGTCAACATTTTCCAATCAACATGGAGGGCAACAAGGAGGTGAATACTAAATATGTTTGGTTTCAGTATTAATTCAAAATAATCCTTTGATCATTGGCCGTAAGTAGCAGGTTCTTAGACAGACTGTGTCATGTGAAACTACCACAGATGTAGCTCTACTGGCATTGCCTTTGTAATCAAGAGAGATGGAGCATCAACCCCTGCTGGAAAAAATTCTTCCCTTCTTGTATCAGATTTTAAAAATCCTAATAAACTGGAAGAGCTCTTTCCATGATCGTTTATTGACACTGATCAGGACCTTGTCCCCGAGATATCCCATCTGTCATTTCACCCGTTGCTTTCTCCAGCTGGGAGCAAACAACATTCTTTTTATTGCAAAGCATGTGCGGTGGCTTCTCTCAAGCCCAAAGCAGAGCACATTCCAGAGAAAAATACAACTGCAAAACTAATTGGTGAGCAAGTGTGTTCCTGTAGCTGGTATATGGAGGTGCTGCAGCCTGCCTGGAGCAGCAGGAGATGTATCTGACCTACAAGAGCTCACAGAGGCACCGGAGTCAAGGAGTCAGAATGTTCTTCAGGACTGTAGATGAATTTAAGCCAAATGAAACTGCAAGGCAATAAATGTGCTAATAACATACCCAGTGGGACAGGAATATCACTGGAGAATTAAGTAAAATCCTTTTGCATTTCTGTTGGGCAAACATGTGTGGGGATGCAGGGATCAGAAAGCTATGGATCAAGCATCATTTTAACTTGCCTGGAGATTAATGTCTGCTAAGAAATACAGTAATTCCATTACACTAATTTCTTTCATTTCATCTTGTTTAATTTCATTTAGTTTATAAGATATCATTTATGTGCATAGTCAATAAAAGATACTGCTATTGATTAATATCTCAGACTGTTTAAAAGACCACCTCTTCAAAATTGTATCATGATGAAAGAAGCTTTTAATGTATTAGTGCTTTTTGGAAAGATTTCTCTGTTCCTCGGGAAATAATGAATCTCTTGATGAAGGGCTTTAAACCCTTTTTTTGTTGTTGTTGTTTTTGTTGTTGGGGTTTTTTGTCCCTGCAGTTCTCATCATGACCTAAAGACCAAGGATGACTGAGCCAGCCATACTGCCTCTGTAGGTTAGGTCTCAGCCACAAAAATTAAAGGTGGTCTGAACCTTCTCTTGGTGACATTAACAGCAAATTATTTATGTTTTTAATAAGATCTTGTTTTCCTGCTAATGTTGAAGTGAAATAGGCTTACAGAAGAGATGAATGAGCAAGGCATTAAGACAAATACACAAACTGGTTAACTTTTCTTTATGTTAACAATACGAAACAGGAGTTAAATTTCCAAGAAAGAGCTCAGTAAACAATTGATTTCAAAACAATAAACATTTTGGAAACTCCCACCAGGGCACCATATCCATCTACCTTTTTTGAGTCTAAAAGTCTCACATTAATAAAGAACCAGTTCTGCAACTGAGCACACACAACCAAACAACATTCTGACACTCTTCTTCTATGAATATGGAAAAAAATCCCCCAGGATTAGCCTTCCTTTCATTAAGTAGCTTAACCAGAAGAGTTCTGAGGTCTGGGTTTGATACACAGTTTAATATTTTTTCAAGATACATAGCAGCCTGCGTTCAGTAGGTTGACAACATCCCTCATCTCTCCATTAGTGTAGAGCATATAGATAAAACAACTCTAAAATTAAAGTCATAGCCTTTCAATTAACTAAAAATCTGCCTCATCTTCTCCTTTTTTTTTTTCTTTTTTTCTTTATTTTTTCTTTTTTTTTTAAATTCAGTAAATGTTTAAAATAAACCCAAACAATGAAATAGCAAGTATCGGCTCCTTTCTCCTGTGTTATCAGTCAGCATACTCCATGTGGGTTACTGCTAATAAAATAAAACTCGTGTAAAACTCATGCAGGGGCATCCAAGATCAGCAAGCCACACTGGTGGAACAATTTGGAAAAGTACTCAGTTCACAGTAGTATTGTGCAATTATTAGCTGTAAACAAACAGGGACAGCTTCAGTTTATTGTTGCCAAGGACTTTTATGACTGGTCTCAGGTGAGTTCCTTCCTAGAGTGGAAAAAGTTAATTTAATCCACATTCATATAGATTATTTCCATTTCTATTAGCTAATCCATTTGTCTTTTAAAACACTCTTCTGATAGCCAGAGCAGCCATGAGGAAAGAGAAAAAGTAACCACAGAAGAAGATCTAAGGTTTGTGGAGGGAGCAAGTGAGGACAGAAACCCTGAGGTGATCTGTTATATCCTTTGTAGCATAATATCCTAGAACATCTTTGACTTTTCTTCTATTAAATTTCACCTGATAGTTGAGAGTCTAGCTACAAAATCTAATTATAAGGCAAAAAAAAAGAAGAAAGTTATGAAGTTCTGTCTATGTCCTTAATCACTATTTGATTTTTATCAACCCTAGGCATAATAAACACCACCTGCAATTATCTCCCACGCAGAAAGATGACTTCCTTTTGTCATGAATACTTGTCATCCAGACCCAGGAGCCCTGGGTTGTTATTACTCAGGATTCGAGGAACACCTGCATTTTCTTGGCAAGCACTGGGAAGGATAATGCTTTAGCAGTATTCATGTAAGAATTTCCTCTGCATTCATGAGTATCTCATTGATCTGGTAACTAAGAAAAAAATAAAGGAGTTGCTGACTGATTTCTTTTTACAGTGCTGAAGTTCTTCCACTCTTCATCACAAGTTTTAGATGGATTATATTGTCACAGAAAGTCCCCACTTTCGTTATTTGTGGGGAAGCTGAATACCCCAAAGGTTTGGATAGAAAGCTCAAAATACGTTTTGATTTCCTGACAATGATGTTTTCTCTTATGTAAAAGAAAAAGAAATCTAATTATCACTAAAAAAATACTTATTCTCTTTTTCATTTTAAGTGGGTGTAATACAATTTGCTTCAAGGAGTTGTCCATCCTCTACCTCTGGACCCTGGGAAGTGAGGAGGCACTGCAGCCCCAAGTATGTCTATATGTCTGGAGACACAGGCAGTCTCCCTGCAGCTCTACAGCTAGATGATGCTGAAGCTTTTTTTCTCTTCTAGGTACATTTTCTTTAAACTGAAACAATGTCTTCAAAAATGACTCTAAATGCAGAAAAATTGAGGTTGTCTTAATACATATCCTCTGCAATATTTCCTCATGTATAAGCAGTGTTGCTGTTTTGGATTTCCAGCTCTTATAATTTCTCCCCTCTGTACATAGAATCACAGACTGGTTTGGGTTGGAAGGTCCCTTAAAGCTCATCCAGTTCCAACCCCCCTGCCATCAGCAGGGACACCTTCCACTAGACCAGGTTGCTCAAAGCCTCGTCCAACCTGGCCTTGAACACTTCCAGGGAGGAGCAGCCACAGCTTCTCTGGGCAACCTGTTCCAGTGTCTGACCACCCTCACAGTGAAGAACTTCTTCCTAATATCTCATCTAAACCTCCCCTCTTCCGGTTTAAAGCCATAGGCCTCTCTCTCTTTTTGACACCAGCTATATAAGGTCACCGTGGATTTTGAATTTATTTTCTTCTAACCTTTCTTGCAAGTTAGTAGAGGGAAGCAATCAAAACTTGAAACTCTGAAACTTTCCTTATTTTTTTCTGAGTAGACCTTTTTAACATCCGATTGTCTTTCTTTTGGTGTTATACTAAGGGAAGGAAAGAGCATTACTATGAGTTATATAGGATAGCACACACAGAGATTAAAAAATTCAATCCAATTAGTATAAACTGCATGTCTGCTTCTCAGGAAAACCTCTAGCACACATTGGCAGGGCAGAGATTCAAGTATCAGTGACCTCGTTCAGATAAAAGACCTTTCGAGACAGCATTTCAGATCTAACTACCAAATTGCATGCTAAGTCTCTTAGACAAGAGGATCTCTCACTGAGTCTTGCCTGCACTTTCATAGAATCATAGAAAGGTTTGGGTTGGAAGGGACCTTAAAGATCATCCAGTTCCAACCCCCCTGCTGTGGACAGGGTCGCCAACCACTAGATCAGGCTGCCCAAGGTCCCATCCAACCTGGCCTTGAACACTTCCAGGGAGGTGCCATCCAAAACTGCTCTGGGCAACATGTGCCGGTGTCTCACCACCCTCACAGGAAAGAATTTCTTTCTAATATTTGAACTAAATCTACCATCTTCCAGTTTAAAGCCATTATCTTTCTTAGAAACCTATTTTGTCTGAAGGGCCAGGAGGAAAAGCCACCTTGCTGGCCATACTCACAGTCTGGAGGAACTTGGCAATGGTGATGAATGCACAGTGATGTTTGGAAACACCTTGGAAGGAGCCAGACAAGAGAGCTCAAGTGCCCTGTTGTCGTGGTTTAGCCTCAGCTGGCAGCTAGGACCACGCAGCCGCTCTCTCACTCCTCCCTGCTCCCATGGAATGGGGAGGAGAAAAAATAACAAAGGGCTTGTAGGTTGAGACAAGGACAGGGAGGAATCACACACCAATTATGGTCATGGGCAAAACAGTCTCAACTTGGGGAAATAGTCAATTTAATTTGTTACCAATCAAATCAGAGTCAGATAATGAGAAATAAAACCAGATCTTAAAACACCTTCCCACCACTACTCCCTTCTTCCTGGGCTCAACTTTACTCCTGATTTCTCTACCTCCCCCCCACCAGTGGTGCAGGGGGATGGGGAATTAGGGTTGTGGTCAGTTTATCAAACATTGTCTCTGCCGCTCCTTACTCCTCAGGGGGAGGACTCCTCACGCTCTGTTTCTCTCACATCCCACTCCTCTCTCTGCCCCAGGTGGTTGTTGTGTTTTCTAGCAACTTTTCCCCTTCTCAAATACATTATCACAGAGGCGTTACCACCCTTGTTGGTGGGCTCAGCCTTGGCTGGAGGCAGGTCCAACTTGAAGCCAAGGAAGCTTTTATCAGCTTCTCACAGGAGCCACCCCTGTAGCCCTTCCACTACTACCAAAATCCCACCAAACAGACCCATGACATCGATAAATGTGGCACATGTGGACACATGCTGTCTCGATTTCAAAGGAGCTTTGGCCAGAAGTGATACTGATGCTGAACATTTGAGGTGAAAGTGGAATGTGTGTGTATGAGTAAGCCTGTCCTCTGGCTCCCGGCACTGAAGGACCTACTATCAGGACCACCTAAAGGCCTCAATTATGGTTTCAATAAGACTATTATAACACTCAAAATCCCTCAAATATTATTGTTCCATCTGTGCACTTTTCTTTTGGTCATGACCATGACATGTTCTCCTTGCTTGGTGGAGGCCAACAGCTGCCTGCCAAAGCAGATTTTTGGGCTACCAAAAAAAGAAAAGGACCCACCCTGGGAGCAGGATATGGTGTGCACCACAGGAAGGTCTGGTTTAGATACACAACATGCGTTTTAGTCCTCTTAATCCATGTGTCAGGCCAGAAGATCATGTTTAGTAATACCTGTCTGCTTAGCAGGTAGGGAATTAAGCTACTGGTTTAACTTCTGTTTAATATTTTAAAAACTGCCATTCAATGAGACCTGGACACTGGAGAGTTGGGTGGAAAGGAACCTGA